>NC_133576.1:97492544-97602544 GCF_964106895.1 Numenius arquata | reverse complement strand
GAGCAATCAGTAAGTAGAGTTGTGTTGTCTGCAATGAAGGGATAAGTCAGTAGACACGGCTTTTCTTCCTGACTCTACTATTGACATCCTCTGAAATATTGACCTTCTCTAGCAGTGAGAAGAAAATATCTTACTATTCCTCATGCATAAGAATGATCAAATGCCTTGAGATTAATTTACATAGCCTTGAACTGAAAGACCATATATTACACTTAGCACTACAACCAAGATCGTTAGGGTGCTGCTGGGGTCAGGAGCTGGGAGTTTCCCCATGGAGTCTGTCAGGGCAGAGCCTGCCAACCAGGGCCCATCCCACCCCCCAGGAGTGGGGTAGTTGTGGGGTACCAGGGCAGCCCCAGTCCCAGGCATCAGACACCACCATGGTGATGAGGATGTGTCAAGGCTGGGTTGGGACATGGGTCCATGGGTCGGTCCAACTCAGCAGGAACCATGGCTGGGTAGAACAGGGCTTTGGGAAGCTGGAGAGCTGCCCTGCTGTGGTGTCATTGGGGCAGGGACTGACGGCCCTGAGAGGCTGAAATGGGGTCCTGGGCCGTTGGGCAGGGTGGGGAGACCTCTGGAGGGACTGGGCAGGAACAGTCAGGGCTGGTGGTGCACACAGGGCTCCGATGGTTATTCTGATGATTGCTGGAATCGGTATATAATTTTACTACCTCCTAATGTAGCAGAGTATTGCCCAATTTTTAGGACAATGGTTTAACTTGCTATTTGAAGTTTACTAATTCTGTTGTAGCCGTGTGAATTCTTAGCAGACAATGCACACAGAAAACAGTCTCTTTAGAATTATTTTTTCCAAGTTAAATCTTTTCTTGTTTACTTGCATTGTTATATGTTATTAGTATCAGTATTATTATCATTTCATTATTGTTATTGCTGCCAGCTTGATTACTTTTACAGGCTCTACAAGTCCCACTGTGCTAGGGACTATCCACCGAAAAAGCTTTTATTGTTTCTGTGTGTTTGAGTAAAAAAAGAGGCCATAACGTGGAGACATACTGGGAAACACAAACCAATCTTCAGTAGGTATCTCAGGGCATCATTGGCCTACGTATTTTCAAACTTTCGGTAGATGTTACAGAAAATATCTAGAAGCAATTTGTCCAGAACCATAAATAAACTTTGCAGACATTTATGGCAAGCTCGTTCCAGGTGTGAAAGATGGATGGGAGAAAATATAGAAGCAAAATATAGAAGTAAAAATTTCAAAAGGGATCAACAGACAATAGGTTGCTCAGAGGAAGGGGCAGACTTTCTGCTTTAGCCATACTGAGCTAGGCTTACAGCTGAAGAGACTTTAGTTTGGACAGAAGGCATGGGATTTGTCTAATTCAATTAGGGTATCTACAGTTATGGATACCGTATTGTTCAGGATAAATACTCTCTACCTGTGACATGAGCACTGCATACCTTCTTAATGCAGAAACATAGGTAGTTCTAGGTTACTTCACTTGTTAAAAATGCCCGCATAAGGATGATATTAATTATGCCGGGAAGAGTCTGGTTTTCCCCACTGACTACTGTAGTTATTGATGTCACAAGTTGCAGATATCAAAAGTTGGTCAGATAAATCCCATTCACAAAGGTGTGGAGTGAAACACAGAGATTTTAGTTATATTCAGTACTTGCATGCATGCTCCTGGGTGATTACTTAGGATCATAGAGCTGGGGAACAAAAAAGGACACCACCTTTGGAGCCCTACAGGAAGTTTTAGCTGAAATGAGGGGTTCCTAGAGGGTACAGCTACAGTATGAATTGGGGCAGGCATTTCTGCAAGTCTGAGAGGACTTTACAACATCTGGGAGTATCTGCAACCCACTCAGCAGTACTAATCTGGGGCAAAAGCCTACTAACTATTCTTTGAATACACCTAGCTAGATCCTTTGAATGATCCACACAGAACGAAAAAAACCAAATGAACAAACAAAAACAACCCACAAAACACCAGTCTTCAACAACTTCAAGTAGAAGAACCAGGACGAATTTAAGCTTTGATCTTCCAAAAACTAATTGCATGAAAGGAGAGAAAAGTAAAAGCATGAAAGGAGGGAATGTGACTATTTCCACTGAAGTCAGTAGTAGGAATTATGCATACAAGTTAAAAAAAGACCATAAATGTCAATCATCAGGTTATGTACATCTTCATCGATCCGTGCACATCCCTTGAGGTTCTGTCCTTAAAAATTCATAGGTCATAAACTTTATCTAGTAATCATAACTTTTTTAATCATGTTGATACAGTTTGTAACATTGAAATACCAGGTACCCAACATTTATCAATAATTTAAAATATAAATATTGTTTATTCCTTTAAATTCTTATTGTTGGGGGGGTTCATATTTCTTTGAAAAAATGTGAACTGAAGTTATTTTGGAATAAGTCTTCACTGCTCAAAAGAGTTAACTATGCTCACCCCTTTTTAGAGCATATCTACTGCTATCAAAGAAAGCTACAGCTTTAGAAATCCTGTCTGTATGTCAAAGTCCTATTAAGGCATGAAGCACTAGACTTCTTGCTCCACGACCTATGGCTTCAGTTTATGTCACCACTTAGCCCATCTAGCAGGATTTGGTTTCTTTTTTGGGTCACGTCAAGTGTACCATCCAGTACTTTGTTTAACAGGTCTTTGTGCTGTCTAATGGACTAGGAGAATTATCATCATTGTTAGGTGCACAGGAGAGTAAGCTGCATGATACACGCTGTTAGTCTGATACCCTCTCTGATGACAGTTTATGGTTCACCAGCTTGGTTAAACAGCACATCAGCAGCAGTGATGGGTGATCAATCTCATTCCCCATAGAATTGCTCCCAAAAGTGTCATTATTGAGAAATAAAACCAGGAAATGCTATCAGAAGGAATCACCAGACCTTTTTGTTTAAGTTCAGATCTATAAGGAAAGTAAAGGAGAAAAGATTTTAAAATTGTTTTTAATTGTTCTATTTACAAGTCAATTATGGAAAAATAATATTATATAACTTCATACTGTAACTGTTTTGCAGACCTGCTGTGAAGCATGATCTAGGCAAATTAATTTAAAGTTATCTCATATTTTGAGATGTTTTCAAGAACAGCTTCATTTTTTTTTCACCCACAGAAAGTGAATTATGGTCTTCACTTTTTGCTTACAGGCACAGGATCTGATTCTGCAATTGTTTATTGTGTTGAAAAGTGCATTGCCCCACATAACTGACATGACTTGGCCTGGCTAGAAAAACAGTGTGAACCTGGGTGACAAAACCTGGTCCAGAGTGATGCCAGACCTAAATAGAAACTGGAAGAAGAGTGGCTGGAGAGCAGCCCTGCAGAAAGGAGTCTGGGGGTGCGCGTTGACAGCAGCCTCAATGAGTCAGCAGTGTGCCCTGGCAGCCAAGAGGACAAACCGCACCTTAGGGTTCATCAAACACAGTATAACCAAAAGAGGTGATTATCCCACTGTATTCAGCACTGGTGCGGCCTCACCTGGAGTACTGTGTGCAGTTCTGGGCCCCACAATTCAAGGATATGAAGGTACTCGAACGTGTTCAGAGAAGCACAACAGAGCTGATGAAGGGGCTGGAACGAGTATCTTATGAGGGGCAGCTGAGAGCTTTGGGTTTGTCTAGTTTGGAGAAAAGGAGGCTGTGGGGCAATGTCATTGGTCTCTACAGCTCCCTGAGGAGGGGAAGTGTAGAGGGAGGTGGTGATCTCTTCTCACTGGCATCCGGTGACAGGGAATTGTTCAAAGCTGCATCAGAAAACATCAGGAAACATTTATTTACAGAGAGGGTAGTCAAAAACTGGAACACACTTCCTAGAGATGTGGTTGATGCCCCATGCCTGTCAGAATTTAAGAGGCATTTGGACAATACCCTTAATAATATGTCAGCCCTGAAGTGGTCAGGCAGTTGATCATTGTAGGTTCCTTCCAACTGAAGTATTCTGTTCTAAATTTCAGTTCAGATGACTGAAATGCAAGATTTTTTCTTCCCACCTCAGGCATCCAAAAATGTATAATTTGGTAAAGATTTCTGCATCTGCACATTGATTAAGTGCCACTGGAATACTGGAAGAATTAGAAAAGGATAGTTCTCCCAACTCAAGTGGGAGAAAACAAACAAACAAACAAACAAACAAACAGGTTTGGACAGATAAAAATTATTATCCAGCTATTCATCCTGCCCAAACGCTTTATCCTGCAGTGTCAGAACCATTATTACAGTAATTAAAGCTAAGAACTTTTAATGGCATTTAAATCAATAATATCTGAATATTAAATACCTCTTGCCTATTCTGATCATGTTCAGAAGGATGTTCAGATCATTGTTTTTTGTTGGTTTGGTTTTGTGTTTGGGGTTGGTTTTTTTCAAATACAGCTACACTTTAAACACCCAGGCAGTACTGAGAAGTCATTACGTTCTGCCATAATTCATGGAGGTCAATGTTGTCACTCAGTGTTCAACATTACATAGTATTACAGTGAAATATGTTGTCCCTTTTGAACGCACTGGTTAAATTAGAAGGTCTTGCAATATTCCTAGCGAGCACCAGTCATCAAGACCTTTTAAGCTTTCCAAGACTTTAAAAGTGTGTTTACAGTTCACATAGAGACATGTCATGGGGGCCTTGGTGGAGCATTCATGCAGAAAGATGCTCAGAGAAATGACAGCATATTAGCATATGGCAACAGAACACTGCACATGCCAGAGAGGAACTTTTCTAGCCTTAGAATTGGACTACCTGGTGGTATTTTGTGCTTTGAACACAATATGGATGAAACATATTTCCAAACTCTCCCGTTGTATCAGACACTCAAAGACTGAAAAATAACCACTCTTGCAAGACAGTTTGAGATTTTACTGAAACTTCCATAGCTTGCAGAAGGGAAGAAGTATATTTTGGAGGCATATGTTTATTACCTATCAGCAAAACTTTCTAAATATTATAGTTTTAAATGTATTTTCTAACAGAGCAATTAATATCTACCCATTTGAAAAGATAATAAGCAACTGAAGGAGCAAGCTGTAAGTAAGATTGGAGTTTTTTCAAGTTACAAAAAAGAAAAGTCTTACAATAACATCAAGTCTGCAGGACAGAAGACTATTCAGAACATAACTAACGTTGCAAGTATATATTTCCTTGATCATTTGGAAACTTGAGGCGTTTCTGAGTATCAGGATTTCTACATTAAAATACCACATCCAAGTTTTACTCTTATAAAGGTAGTTTTATGTGCCATATTTTTTGTCTGATATCCATTTTTGTTCTTTCTACCTGAATCAGAGATGAAAAGTAGCCTCCAGTGAAACACATTATTTTTGTCAAAGAATGACAAAATAGTTTCTGTCCTAACAACTCTGGATTCCTGGCATTAAACAAAGCTTCTTTAAAATATGTCCTATGCAAAAAATGTTCAATATGCTCCTCATCATGTGTCAACACTTCACAGAAACTTCTATAGAAACAAAGTTACTATATAAATAGGCCATTCCTAGTAATTGCAATTAAATGGCAATCTTTTAACTGCAGTCAGTGATGCAGAGAGGTGTAAAATTTAGCAGTGTCATACACAATGATTGATACAAACAAAGCTTTTGGGTTTGATGTACAGAATTTTTACCTTTTGTATTTTGAATTGTAGGTTAAACTGATGTCAAATATTTCAAGAAGTGAATATGTATATAAATAGAGACATAAATTTATTCATTTATTTCCAGAGCGTCACCATTGCTATTATTATTGTTATAGCACTTTAAGTCATCAAACGTTAGATCTTTAGGTCAAATGGATTAAAGGATTTTTTTATACAGTCCAAATTTAAAAGACAAGGTAAGAGCTGAAACAAAATTATAACGAAGGGAATTGCCCACATTCACAAAATGTGCCAATAGCAGAAAGGATTCTACTGATTTTTAAGGGCACTAGAGTGCTTCATAATAAAGTACAAAATAAATAATATTATGTTCTCCAGTCAACAGAAAGGAATGGGGATTTTTTTTTTTTTTTACATTTGTGTAGATAAACTTTTTGAATAAGAAGGTCATGCTCCACTTTTGTCAGAGCAGGTCTCCCTTCCTGAAACAATGTATAGAAATACACACATGGGCACTGGAACTGTTTCCCCACACACCTTGGGAAATTTTTTTGTTTAATTCTTAGATATAGTTAGCAGTTCCTGTTCAACATCAGCACACCTGGGAAATACATTGAAAGCCTCTACAGAAGGTGATTTTGTATTGTATGGGTTGCTCATCCATCTGTCAAACCTTTCACGTAACTGTAAAATCACAACCCCTAACATCCTGTTATAAGGAGATTATCATTTGTGTGGGGTTTTTGGTGACACTTTAAAGTATTCAGTTTTAATCAAAAAAATCTCTCATCTACATGGTTCACAGCGAGGAATGGAGCATAATTGTAAAGGAATTTTTTTTATGACAAGTTTTTTGTTTCCCTGAGACAACACCTTATGATTTAAAGGAAACTCTGTTGTTGGACCTGGTCCTCTTGAGAAAAGCTAGAAAATTATGAAAATCATATCTCAGATCTACAACCACTTTAGGGCAACTTTAGTAAGAAATTACAGCATAGAAAGTAATATTATGATCACAAACAGACACAGGTGATCTTTAAACGTTCATGAACTGGTGAAAAATACCTTCCCACTCAGACAGAGATGCAGCAGAGAGCATTACTGCAAAATTAGCGCCAATCTTCACTGGACCATTCAGTGTCACCAAGTATTCATCAGATGTGAATTACACTCTGAACAAATTGCCTGAAGGAACAGATACAGGGATTTTCATGTTCTAAACGTGCTTTCCTATTAGTATCAAAACAGTCCATTGGAGGATATCTCAACCCCTGAAGACATACAATGAACAAAAATGCTAGAATACTCAACCATTATTCCAAAGTACAGTGTTTAAAAATGAAATATAATATACAGTAGGCTTGACTCCCTATTCCCTTAGACTCCATTATAATCACCCTTATGATGAGCCACACCTCATTATAATAACAGCCAAATTGCTTGGCTCCCAAGGGCAGACTAACAGTCAGGGTGGATTGTACTTATACTCAAAATAACCACGAATAATCAAGATGAGTCTCTCAGTTTGACAATGTCTGACCACTTTTGCATAACTAATGCAGTTCTGACACAAAAAATGCTACAGATTAAGCAAAAAGAATTAATCTGGCTAATATTGATTGGATGCATAACAGTAAGTAATGTGTCAGCATATTTATTGCAGTTATAATAACATCTATTTTCCAGGCAAAAAGTTCATTTCTTTAGGTGTCCAAATGGAACTTAAAATCCCGTATATCATCTGTATAAATCTCGCATATTTCTGCACTGAAAGAATATGGTACAGTACCATTTTTGTTCATTTTAATTGGGGTCAATGACAAGTATTGCTTATTAATTAAAGGATCAAATCATGAAGGGTGTTTGCTGACAGTGAACTTTGTGCAGAGTTGTCACTTTACACCTAGTGAAGATTTGCTCCGTGGCACTTTATATCTTCAAAGTAAGCGAAATTCCCTTCAAGATGTTTGCAATGAAACCCAAAGCCATGTGAAACTCTCGTGGTATTGTGTTTCAGTACAAATGCCAAACATAAACAAGGTTCATCAAAAGGTTTGTTAAGGTTCATGAACTTAAGACTGGCTTTGAATTAATATTGTGGCTAACTGATAGTTTTGTATGGAAGCCGAACAAAATTTCCTTAGTTTGTATGAAAAGATAGAGGAAACACTGAAGATTCATCTCAGTTTTCCCTTCACACTTTGATGGCCCAGTTGTTAAGTCACCTGAGTCACTTCACTTGGAGAAGCACTTCACTGTAAGTAACTCTGAGAGGGAGGGAAATAAATGCATAAGGAATAAAATGAAATAAAATGGTAACTAAAAATCCAAAAAGTGATACATTACACAGATTAAATGTTTATTTGCATTAAATTTCCATCAAATTTTCATTAGGCAACATTTCAATATTAATTTTTGAAATGGATGAGAAAACCCATATTGACCATGGTTTCCTTAATATTTTCTTTTTTTTTTTTTTTTTTTCCTGCCCCTAGCCCCATATCTTTTTGCAAGGCACATTCTTCATGGAAAATTAATGTTTTCCATCAACAATTTGTACAGCATTTTTCTGGGGGTATCCTTCTACAGGTTTCCAGTGAAAAGTGAACAGTTGCAATTTGTGCCTGTAAAACTATTCACTTCTACATTTAAACAAATAAGCCCATAAATCCATTTCACTTCATGTTTATCTGTAACACAGAATGGAAAGTGAAACGAGGCTTTTTATTCTAACTAATTGTAATTTTATAATATGTTTGGCATATATTATTATTGTTATTTATAAATAGTTGAAAAACACCTACCTTATTGACTCAGAGCAGTGATTGATTGACATGGTTTGAGTATAGTGTAATTACTGCATCCATGAAATGATTTAAAATGTACTGAAAGAAAATTAATCTTGTATGTGGGATATATGAGTCTTGTAAGTAGCCACCTTAATGCCAAAATATGCTTAGTGATCTGTGTGATAGCTGGCTTGCTTTCTTGTAGGATGTATACACATTGCCCATTGTCACTTTTTTTTTGTGGGAAATCTGCATCATAAACGAATAGGTAGTGACTTTGCTTAAGATAATGTTTGTGCTTCTAGTGGTTTAAAATGTTTTGAAAGGTCGGGGTTGGTTTTCTGAAGTAGCTAGATAATCTAAAAATGGGACGAATCATGGCTTTCCAAAGGCAGTTTCTACCAGACAAATAGCTTTTTCTTTTTTTTTTTTCTTTTCTCTTTTCTTCTTGCAACAAGAAATGTATGACAGATGCAGACTATCTGTAGAAGAAAGGTTTACAAGTAATTTTAAATGGGTTAAGGATCAGGGTATGGGAGAAATGGGATGAGAGGAGTGAAGAGTAAAAGAGCAAGTTAATTAGACTTAATAAGTTACAGCCGTTCACAAGAGAATGATTTGGGAAGAAGCCACAACCCACAGGAAGTGGTCTAAGCTGTAGTGTAATATCTAGTAGCACTACATGGCTCAAAACAGACTAGACCCATAAATTATGTCTTTTTCTCTAGCCAAAGGTTTCTGGGTCCTCTGCACACTCTAGAACATAAAATTACTCCTTGGGTGAGTTATACTGCAGAAACAACAGAAGCCTTAAGAGCTTTCTTCCTTCCATCAGGAAGGAAGTACAGCACAGTGTGGCTTTGCTTCCCAGGGCAACTTTATTCCTTGGGCTCTGAAAGGAAACAGAATTTATTTCTAAGTTTGCTGGATCAGGATTTGGAATAGAAGTTGTGGGCATCACCTTCAGTGTCAGCTCAGGGTTTAGACAGGCTTGCGAAAAGGAAAGGGAGGTGGAGGGAGATTACTCTTGGCAGGATCAGTTTCACTCATTTTCACCACGAAAATCACTTTGCGCTTGGAAACTACAGTGTGTGTGCATGTGTGTGTGTGTTTGAGTTAGTATTACAGCAGATGGAAAAGATAGAAGAGAAGTCAAAAGGTAAATCTCACTTCCTACTACACTCTTTTTTTAATCATCTGCAATCTCACAATGCAATCAGCAGCATTCACACATAGCTACATTCACACGCAGAAGACAGAGGGCTGAAGCCTGGGAATAAAGTCTTAAGGGAGATAGTGAAAGGGTAGTAAAAACTCCCTTTGTTATCTGATATTTTCACTTTGTTTAGAGGGCACATTAAGGCTGGAAGTTATAGATAAAACTGATTGTAGAATTCATTCCAAAAGCTCTAGAGGCAGCTGTAGATGATTTTTCATACACAGGTAATCAGTTATCTAATTTTCTGGATAACAAAAATGACAGGAGTTTTAGGAAATCCAAAAATCACAGCTTGCATGATTTCTTAAAGATGAATTCAAGTGTCCCGCCTTTAACCAATGCCTGAGACTTTGGGACCTTGAATCAAGACCGGAGCAAAGCAAAGAACTACAATCTGTTGTACTGAAAAACAAGTGAGAAGACACAGTGTGATAAATGAGTCTAGGTTAAACCAAAAGCCCAGGGAAAAAAAAGTCTTGGATTGTCACCTTTTCATTATTTACACTCAAGTGAAAAAACTATTAAATTAATGTACCAATATACTCATTTGGGAAGTCTTTGTATGAACTCAGTTGTGTAGGGATCTATACATTTCGGTGTTAGTATGCTTTTAAAGGGATTGTTCCAATGTGACCTTTGCTTTCCACAGATGTCATCCTTCCTTCCACAGTAATTTAAACAGTAGGAAAGGTTTACTGCTTGTGGTGCTGCCAAAAAATCAGTACAGGAAACTGAGTTAACTTCTTTTAAAAATCACACATCTACAGAATAATTCAGTAAATTATTATTGCAGAATTTTGTTAACAGCACTTTGAAAAAAAACCCTGCTAAGTTCTCACATACTTGGTTGAACTGGCAAGAGAGCCCTCACTTTCAATTTACTTATAAACTGAACAAATTTAAATGGATCTATTTATTGTAATGATAAGAATTTTAAATGTTACTCTTATTTATGATGTTTCCTGCTGAAGGTGCTAACATTTCATGAGAAATCCAGAAGAACAATTTCTTGTCCCATCGTATGCATTCACTTCCAGATCATGAGCACCACGCATTCAGCAAACTAGGATGTTGGAGATGTCAATGAGAGAAGTTGCAGCCCTCTTTCTCTTCATCTTTCTAACTCTCCACCATCCTTGGTTATTTTAACGATTGCTTGAAATGTTCATTCATGTCAAAGAGTGTTATTTACTTCCCATTACGGACATGACATTACACGACTCCATTACAAATTGAGAGAAACATATTGCCTTCCAAAGTGTAAGTATCGCCCCATTATCTATGAATAGAAATGAGTGCTGGCACTAGACAGCAACTACTTACAACAGATATACTGAATGTTATGGACAAAGTTTCATTTTTGATAATGTACCAGAGAAAGATAAAATACATCAAAAATACTCTACCAAATGAATTTATCGTTCACATTGTCAGCCCATCAAGTTTAGTCATATAATTCATAGGCTGATTATGTGGAAAGTCAATGAATAATATAGCTAAATATTTTCTAGTGGCTTTACGAATGGTGGAGTTAATCAATATTGTACCTGAACAGAGCTAATCTCTGAGTGTTATTGCTAATAACCAAACCTTCAGAACTTTAACTTAAATAAACAGGAACAAAATTAAAAGACTATACACTCAGCATCTGATTCCATACATAAAACAGTAGCTAAAAGAAAGGCTGCTCACAATTTTTGATACAAAGCATAAATAATAATTTTAATCCAGTGAAACAACTGCCTAAGGGAATGGTACCATTAAAACAGTATCATGGATGGGAGGTGGATACCTAGTTTCAAGAGCCTGTAAACTGCCATATTACTTCCAGCATGCACAACTGTGGTGGACCTAGGTATATGTATATTGTTCCTCTGACTGGTGTCACTAGAGGGCTCCCAAACTAGTTTAAAAGATATTAGCTATATATGCAAAAGATGTGAAATTCTGGAAAAAGCTTGTTTTGATTTGGTTTAATTTGGTTCATTTGGTTTGGTTTATTATGGTGGAAGAGAGTAGTAAAATCCAAGTGCTTCCCTACAGCTCTTATAGGCAACCTCCAGGCAAACCTCATCTCCTGCCATAGCTCTTGTCTAAAATGTACCCCTTCACTGACTGATAAAGACAAATAGGCACCTTTACAAGAAATTAATCTAATTCTAAAATAGGCACCCAAGGGTTGATAACAACTGATTTATTCTTTTGAGGTGTGTATTTTGTCCATTGGCTATAAATAGGTCTATAAAATGTAGCTCAAATCTAACTTTTAGCTATCCTAATTTAGGGATAATAAATTTCATAGTCTGTCTCCAGAGCTGATCCATGCAAATTGTACCGAATTGTAATTAAGTTGTAACAAATGATTATACAAATCACTGAGAATTCAATAAATTCAAAGCACGTCTCTCTGCATCGTTGGTCAAAATAGCAACAAGCAAAGCCAATAACCTGCTGCCAAACACAAGTGAAATTCCAGAGCTTCTTTGATTCTGTATCTCAAAAAGTTTTTTTAAACATGCAAATACTCAGTATTCAGGTCAGTTTAGATGTTACTGTGACTGGTGCATCAAAACCAACTCCTAATTAAATCCACAGAATGATCAAGCAGAAGTCAAGAAGTAAAACAAGGAATAAGCAGAAGAACCTCTGAAGACAAACGGAATACAATGAAATAATTATTCAGAAAGAGTCTCTTGCACAATTAACTGTACAAATAAATAATAACAAAGAATAGTAGAATAGAGACTTACAAGCGTAAGTCCTCACATTTCCAAAATGAATGCAAGCAAAGCTGGCAGGGTTCCAAAATCTGCAAAATATTTATTATTTAGTTTTCTCTTCCTCTTTTATAATTAATTCACAATTAAACAAGTTGTAATTATAATTCAGATACTGGCAAAATACATTCTATGGTGTTAACCATTGATAGATTTGTAAACAAAAGCAGCTGGACTGGAATTTCTTCAAGGAAATATTTACATGCCAACAGTTTATCAAACTGAAAGTCTGCAGATAAATCTACACATGGGCATTATGTTAATGACGATAGCAACGATGATTCATATTCTTAGTTGTAGCAGCTTTGTACTGCTACAGCTGTAAAAGAATAAAACCTGGAAGGAAAAAGGATAAGGAGGCAGGCCTAGGATTTTACTCCCCTGCCTCCTTTCAAGGTTAGAACATTTGTTACATTATACTGGAAATAATGATTAACAATAGGGCCATTGTCCAAGATTCTTTCACCTCTAGAAGCCAGATTTCTGGAGGTATCTAACTGATGTAGGATGCAACTAAGCACTTCATGGGATTTTACAAAAGCACAAGCACTCACCTAAATTTTAAATGGATATCCACACAGTTTGAAAATCCCAGGACATACCAAACCATATCTTTGACAAACTAAGTATCCATGTATTTATTAAATCTTCTTACCAATTCAATGCCAGAAAAGATTAGCAACTGCTTAAAAAAATTCTACCTGCTTGATTCCTACTCAGTATTCTCAATTTGCACACCGTTAGCCAGGTCTTGGGATTTAAAGAGGATCACGCCCTACAGAAAAGCATAGACACGTTCCTATCAGGTCCCTTTTGGTAGTGGCTTGATACATGGCTATAGCTCTCTGCAGACTGAGAACCCCTAGTTACTGAACTGATAAAGCCTAATCAAATATGAGAATCCACATAACATTTTTTAATGTGTATTTTGGAAATCATACCAGTTAGAGGAAAAAAAAAAAAATTGAAAGAGTGTCATTAATTTAAAAGAGCAAAATAGAGAAGAACTGGTGGAACCTGAACACTTCCATTTTTACCTGCATTTCTGTTAAACTTAATTCCTTACATACAATGATAAAAGAATGGGATGAAAATCAAAGAAGAAAGCTTTTACCCTGAATGGAAGAGTATTTAAGAAAAATAAAACTTTTAACACTGAAAACTCGTCACATTGCACAAAAGCAAACAGCAGTTTTCAAAGATGTCCCCTGGTACTAATGTTCTTGTTTGCCAGAACTCATTTGCCGTGGCCAAATGCTCGCTGATTCAAATAAAAGCACCTCACCAACAATTCACACAATAATTTAAATTGAACTTGGCCAGCTGAGATTAGAAAAGAAATTACTTAAATTGAAAAAGGAATAAACCTTGCTCAAAATACGGTTTGCTCTTTCTGCCTCAAATTAAATACAATGGAATGATATAGTGGCACTCTCTTTAATGACCACCACTTAGAAGAATATGCAGCATTTGTTAAAAGGCTGAAGTATTCTTAAACTTGAATATAACACACAACTACAGACTATTAGAAAAATGCATTGTACAGCTCATCTACCAATGCAAGTATAATAGGAGGCTCCAGGGCCAGTAGGAGTCCTAACATAAGTGCCTACTATTGTTCTCACAACAAAATACACTCTTCATAGAGCTCCAAATATAATCTTTATGTATGCTGATAGTGGCTTAGTAAAGTAAAAGGAAAAGCACTAGTCGTTATCGTCATGATCAGTCTCTACCCAAGTAACACCTGGCAGTTAAAAAAAGGAAAAACTCTTTTGAATCAATAAATATTTTATTGATTAGTTTAAACATAGTATATACTAAGAAGATGAAGTATGGCAATGCAAAATATCCCTGATACTGTTCATTGACCACTTTGTTTGATGTCACCCTCAGTCCTCTCACTGCCTGTTCAAAAGCCTCACTCAGGCCAAAGCCCCATCTGCCAGCTCTGATTTACCAGCTCCATATCAAACCTGAACATCAGCAGGGTTTATTTGACCTTTTGGAGGCAATCATTGCAGAGGCCAGCAGTTCCAGTTATTGAGTGCGCTTCCATTGCTGATTACTGTGGTGCAAAGAGGGAAGGACCACAGTGTAACATGATGCAGTCTGTTCTAGGACTGCACAACCTCACCATGGCATTACCAGCAATGAAGTTTCCACCAGCTGCCGCCCCTAGGCTTGTACAGAAGACCAATTGCTAAGGGCAAGCGGCAAAATCTAGATTATATCCTTTTGCACGACTATGTTCCACCAGGAAAAGAAACTACTTTAGGAGCTGGAGGGCACACCACAAGCACAGATGCAAGGCAAATTCATGCCACAGAGAACCTCCTTTCTGCAAGTAAAGTTGCTAATGTAGACACACCTCTAGTGTGCTTTTAAGAGATGGGATCTACAGGATGCCCGGGGCTGTCCACTTCTGATGTGAATTGGTAGGAACACTTTCCCAAGAAAGTGTGACGTGGGAATTCAGGTTGCTTCCTGCTCTCAGTGGGCCCACACTCCCTCTCTTTTCTACCAGTAGAGCGCTAACACTAAACAATTACAGCTTGATGTGCATGGGGAAAAAGGAAGTCCTCAACTTACTGCTAAAACGAATGGGAGCAGAAAGAGAACAAGAGCAAAAGCACATTGTTCAGCCCAGTAGTAGGGTATACGGGGTATTGGACTCTTGGTTTGTGGAACTGTGGAAATGGTTGTGACCAGCAGCTGTATATTTCCTTCTTTTCAATGATTCTGCTGGGTTATGTGGTGAGATTTCTGAGCACACTGCATCACATTGTTCACCTTAGATTTTGGCTTCCAGGAGGAAGTTATGCCAGAGCTAGGCATCTAGGTGCTTCAAAGGGGAACTGAAATATCATTATTAGCACTCCAGGAGATTTCGGGGCAGTTGTGGAAACATTTCACCAACTTTACATGCTTCAAAAAGGCAGATTATTTATTATGGGTTTGAATTAAGCATGTGGAGACTGCTGTAGCTTCTTTTTAGGCATTTTGAATTCTGAAATCCATGGACTAATTTTGTACTATAATCTTTTACATTTACCTTTTTTTCTCCATGTTTGTCTATAGCTTACTTTCACTTTTCACAGTGATTTTTGTTTTCAATCCTTAATTCACCACTTATCTTCTTACCAGATGCCATGTATACACTTACAGTGCTGTAGAGGTTTGAGTCAGTAGGCTGATGGGATAAGATCTCACCTGGAAGAAACTGAGAATTAGAGCTTTTTCTTCTTATTATTTACTGCCTCTGTAAGTTCTGTGTAAGGTGGCCTGTGAACTTGTTCAGCTTCCGACACTTAAATGGTTTCAAAGGGTAATACTAGCATCTGTTTCCCAGAGGTGTGCTTGTTATTGATCAGCTCACAAAGGTAATACTTTATCTCTGTCCTCTTCAATTGTTAAATTGAGTTCAGATTGTTCAAGAGATCCATGTGGAAACTTATTTCTGGCTTCCAATATATCATCCCATCACTGAAAAGCCAGATTCTGCAGCATCAGTTTGGTCACAGTGAACAGAAGCCAAATGGTTATTAGTTGCTTCTGAATGGAATTGAAAACAATGTCTGCTTGCCCAGCAGCCTGCCAAATGAGTTTGTTTGCTGCATCTATATCCTACCAGATCTTTCTAAAAAAGTGTCTTTAGAATCCAGCTTCTTCTTATTGCATCATGTCGTGGTTTTGACCGGACTGACCAATCAGAACAACAGATGGCCCCTCCTCCCCCCTCTAAGAAAAAGAGAGGAGAGGATGAGATAAAAGAGATTTATGAGTTTAGAAAAAAACTAAACTACTTTAACGAAAATATTAATAAATAATGAAATAATAAATAATAAGAAGAAAATAAAAAAAAATTAAAGAAAAAATATACAGTATATACAAAACCGTATCAAGCTCCCAGGATGACGATCACGTCACCAGCAAGCACAGGGAGAAGTCCCAGGCTGGACTCAGTGATGGACAGGAGCTGGATTCTGGATCTAGAGTCAGGAATGCTCGGATCGGGATCAAAGGCAGATGAACAGACAGGGTCCTCCTCGGACATTGGCCATTGAAGGAAGAGAGTTGACCCTTTGATCCCTCAGCTTTTATACTGAGCATGATGCAGATGGGATGGAATACCCTGTTGGTCAGTTTTGGGTCACCTGTCCTGTCCGCTCCTCCCTACAGGTGTGACCCCTCTACGCTTTTCCACTTCTGACCCTCCAACAGGGCAAATAACAAATTTACCTGACCTTGGTTGCTATAGCAATAAGTATAAGCAAGGGCCTCTCTGCACACCATTCCTTGGTATAATCAGGTCCTATCACTGTGAAAGTGAACAGTTTCTGAACAATATGCTGTTAATTTCAGAGTTTAGTTAGTTAGAAGAGGCCCAGCTAAAAAAGTAAAATTACTGAACAGAAAATTAGTTCTGTTTTACTTCAAACCAGGACACATCACTATTTACTTCCACCTTGACAGCTGAAATCTCTTTTCCACCATCCCTAAGTTTTATTCAAAATTCTGTTGCAGCCTCATTCTCTTAGCCTGCCTTCCTAACAGCTTTCCTTTTCTTCCCCCTATTTTGTGACTCATCCAGTAATCCAAAACAAAATCATTTTTTAACTTGCAAAGTCCTTAAGCAGTGATTCCTAGCTAAATGTAATATGATACAACTTCATAGATACAGACAGTGAAGCTCAAAGATGCTCTTTTCGTCTCTCCAGTTTTAAAATGTCAAGTTTAACCTTTCCATACTTTAACTTCCTAACCTGCATGATAGCACCCACTTGACAGAGAAGCCAAGCCAAATTGTTCCAAAGTCGTCTGTACCTCAGAGTGGGAAAAATCTATAGAATTACAAAATAGTTGGTTGCCTTGCAACATGAACTAGTTTCAAGAAAGCCATTCGAAAAAATAAAGGAAGTATATTTTTAAAGGGGTATCTGTTCCAGCTCATCATTTCCAGTTTTCCCTCAGACTGTCTGGCCAGTGTACTCAATAAAAAATGAACGGGAAAGTTCACTCTAAATCCATTTACTTTCTTTATCCCCGGTAGAAGTTGGTTTTGTTATTAGAAGTATTATTTGCGCACTTTGCCTTTTATTTATTTATTTATTGCTAGAAAATTCATCTGAGAACCAATTGGCAAAGTTGCTACAGCTTCCATTCTTATTATTTAAATGAACTATAACTCTACTAGAATAAGTGCTTTTTTTATCCTCTCTTCTATATCTTCTTTCACATCTTGCTGTTAGTGCAGCTCATTCTTCTGGCCTCCTGATATAGAAGATCAAAAAGCTGTGAATCCTTAAATATATCCCAGCAATTTCTATTCTAGATCTGATAACTGCTATTTATAGGATAAAATTTTGCTCCTTGCTAATCTGGAAAGTGTTATGCCTATAAGGGCATCACGTGTATAAGTTCTGTTGTTCTAGAACCATAAGACTCTGAGGTTGGAAGAGACCTCTGAAGGTCAACTAGGCTAACCTCTACACAGCAAGTTGAATCTGGCTCTGTCTTTATGATCCAAATTTAGAGGATCAATTAACCAAATCACTGGACTATGACAACCATTACTACTATAACTTGGATGAAGAAATCATGTTTATCCACAGATTATGTGCAACTTCTCCCAAATTGCTTAGCAGTATTTGACCTTTGGGTGAACATTTGCAAAGCTTCCAAGTACTCTGGATGCCTATATTTTTTTTTATTTCTACCTTGATTCCTTTTAAGAGCTTGAATTTCAGCAGGTCTTTGTCTCCTCTCCCTTTGAAAATGAAGCTTTTTACAGAAGAGGCTTCTGCTTGAAATGGTCTTGGAAACATCGTCACTGACCAGGGTGAGCTCCTGCTCAGCAAAGGCACGCGAATAAATTCTTCAGTATCATGCGGATCAGTTAGACAGCAGCAACGGAAGAGTAAGTTTCATAGAACCCTTGAGCTAGAACATTTTATTTTATGAAAGGCATTGAAAATGTCTGAAGTTTGGCCAACAAAACTAGAAGTACCTGTAATCAGCAGTCACGCTTGAAAATCTTGGCCTCAGGCTTTGTTTATTGCACAGTCTTGTGTCAAATAACATGTAAGCAAATAACAAATTAAGCAATTTTCAAGAATTTATAGCACCTTCAACAAATAAGAGGTTTATCTTTCAGGTCAAAACCCAACCTTAAATCTCTTTCCATAGAAAAAAAAAAAATAAAAAAAATTCTTTCTCAGTTCAATCTGTCAGTTCCTCAAGGATTTTCCTAAAACTTTAGGTGTCTAGCTTCTGACTCCAAGCTTCTTCAGATCTGACCATAACCTACTACTGTTATCGGCAAGATACATTTAGGGCGACTTCTTCTTGATTTTGACCTGAGATTTTAAGAGCTTATTTTTACGTAACAAGGAGTACCAACATCTGACTACCTATTGGCCCATCCAACCTCAGCCCTGTTAAATCCCAGCTACTGTGAACAGATAAAGCAATGATGTATTAATGGAGATAGGGTAGAACTCGTGAAAAAAACTATTTCCTGGGTTGTTGAAAAACACCTGGGTAGGTTGCTAGTCTGTTACTTTCAGTTTTGGGAGCAAGCTGGTCTGAGAGATTCATAGAATCATAGAATTATAGAATGGTTTAGGTTGGAAGGGACCTTAGAGATCATCTAGTTCCAATCCCCCTGCCATGGGCAGGGGCACCTCCTACTAGACCAAGTTGCTCAAAGCCCCATCCAGCCTGGCCTTGATTAATGAGTTTACTTCTTCCCTGCCTTAAATGTGCCAGAGCTTAAAGCTGGGATGCTTACTAACATAGATATGCAGTGCATTTTAATGCAGATGGAAGGAGATTGTGATTGCCCTATATACAGCTAGCCAAAATCCTAATCAACTAGCCGGCAACAACAACCTGCTGGAACCCAGGAAGCCTGTCAGCTTCACACTTGCAGTCCCCAGGCCATGCCAGGATAATGAAAAGGACTGGTCCAAGAAAGCTAATGTCTTCTGCTTTCCCAAATAAGCTTGCTCCCTAATGAAAGCAGAAGCATTCATGTAGGTATGGTTTGGAAAGGAAGGGAAGAGATGGCAAGGCCAGGCAAGGCAGGGGAATAAGGGAGAATACTCGAGATCAATCATACATCTCTGACTTTCGAATTTTCTGTAAGGAAAAATATCTTACTTCTAGATTGGTTCTTAAATAAACACCTTTACCTTAAAAAAAAAAAAAAATCACTTTTTCCCCCCCCCTCAAAATACCACTTAAAGATATGGTAAACCAGACCTATTTCTTCCTCCAAATGCCCGTTTAAATGTTTAAATACTTGCTGTTTGTTAAAAAATGTGTTAGGATAACAAAGTTTCCAAACACGTTTTATCAAGTGAAGGAGATTTGAGACAAAACCAACTGGATTATGCCTGCATTTTTGTAGTTAGGGGAATAATACGTTTTGTTCCATCAGTGTGTCCACTTTACATTATTCAGCACAAAGCTTTGTGAAATAAGAATCATGGGAATATCACAATATAAAGGAAAAAGGTACAAATAACAGCTTCATAAACTGAGAAATGTACATAAATAAATCATGTAGATGGGGGCAGTTTGCTTAGCTGGCAAGAAAAAAAAATATGGAAAATCTGCTTGTTAAACAATAACCACAGAGTGTACTTTTATGATGTTTTTCACCACAGTAATTCATATTAGAGATAGAAGCAGTTGCATGTTAAATAAAATCATTCAGCATTGTTCTCCTCACATTACAAAGAGCTGACTTATGTTGTTTTTAGATGCCTCCCATTAGAAAGTAAATATTCCTCTGATGTTATACATTTCAGAAAAATTTAATAAAGATGAACTGTAAATAAAGTCGCAGGGAGATTTCAGACAGTTTTATTAGCAGATTGTTGAAAAGAAAAGAAAATTAAATACAATAACAGTAAACGTGGTTCTCACATTGAAACCAGGCTCAAATAACTAGGCTACCATAGAAAAATTTCCAATTCTTGCATTATGATGTAAAAACAGATTTTTGTACAGATTTTGTACAACAAAATTCGTAATAACCTTTTTTCATTTTTAGAAAACTTTAAATATATAGATAAAAATAGACAATTTTCATAGGTCCTACATGAAGATGAGTATGTTCTGTTCCAAGGGCTTGCATAGAGCGCAAATGTGGTTATAATATAGAACAACTAGACATTAATATCTTTAAGATTACAAAAGCATATAAACAATAACATGAGCACAACTTTTCTTCATAATCTATGCAAAAAAAAAAAAAATCCAAATCAAAAACCAAAAACAAAATACCAACCCAAAACCTGTATAACTAAAGAGGGGCAAAAAATTCAACTTACGGTTACATCTCATGGTCTGTAATATTTACACTGGTTTTAGCAAGATTCTTTCTAAACATCCAGCTTATAAATTGGTTCCCCCTTAATCCTTAACATTTCCATTTATGTACCAAGCCAAACACTGAGGCATTCCCAAAGGTCTTGAAAGTATATACTGTAAAACTACTAAACCTACTTACAGGTGACTCTATGCAAGGAGCAGAGCAATGGTAGATGCTACTACATATTTCAGTTGTAGGCTTTTAATTCTCTTTCAGATATGAATGATTCAAAAGCTTGCCACAAGTCCATCTAACTTTACAGCTGTTAACCCTTTAAAGACTGCATATGAAAAAACTGGAGTACAGAATCCCATATGTGTTCAAGCAACTACGAAAATTGTGAAAGAATCATGGTTAGAAAATAATACCACTACAAAGTATTAGGTAACAATATTTAATGAAAAATATTGCTCAATATTTCTTTAAAAAAAATTACCGTGATGTGAACTTGTATATACAACTTTCTATTGTTAAAAAAGGATTGTGGTGGAGTAAATATGAACCGCACAAAATAAATGTGTACCAGTATTGCAAGGAAGACCTACAAACTATAGAAGCTCAGTGCTAGAGTTTACAAAACATTAGATTTTTTTTTGACAAAATAATATTAATATCCAATCAGAACTATTTTTAAAGAAATATTTGCTTTAAGTTAGGCATCTTAGACATTTAAGGTTTTGATATGTTTCCATGTAATAAATAATATTTTATATGCATAAAACATTAGATGAAGAAAGCATAATCACAAAACTTACAGTAATAGCACTGATTCACAAAATCAGTCTTTAAAGGGGTAACCCAAAAGTACGCAAAGCAAAGAACATAATTTTTAGTAATGTAATAAGCACTGTGTTGCAGCTTACTTCCAGTTATCAGCACAAAGGTGAAAACACATATTGTAGCTTTCATAAAGACAGTGAAAGTAACACATAACCACCCATCCCTAAGACAAGGTGGGAGGGACAATAGACTTCAACTGTATCACTCAGTTCTACGTGGAATTGGACTGATACATCAAGTGTTTGTTAGGTTTTCTTTTTTTAGCAACATTGACGTAATATGACATTAACATATAAAAATATTTCTGGCATTTTGACTTGCTGCTCAGCCACAGTCCATTCTTAAAAGTGCACTAATCAGGGCACTAACCAGGGCTCAATATACAAATAAAAGTGGCTGATACAGAATTCTGACTTGTTACCAGATGCTTAAGATCTCATTCAGTAATACTGTGACTCCAGGACAAATATTTACATGCCTGCATGCGTTAAAACTAGAAAGGTGTCTTTCTGACCAACAGGGTGACAAAACAATATTATCTAAAATTTTCATTTCCTAAACTCTAGATTTCTACTGCATACATAATACCTTCCTTGTGTGATTTGTGTTATATACTGTACATGTGACCAACAGTTTGATAAGAAGCAAAGTCTTTTATTTCATAAACCCCTGCCAGTTTACAATGAGAAATTATTACTCTTTTTATTGTATTTTTTTTTATTTTAGGAAAAGAGACTTCGTGAACAGTAAAACAGTTTGTTTACATTCAGCATTTCTTTTCACTTACACAAAATTCCATCTCACTTAATGTAGTCTAACATACATGTGTTGGTCTCTTGGAAAGCATGTGGAAAAAATGTCTTTAGAAGAAAACCCACGATCATAGTTTGAAAACTGAATGTATCAATTTTTTTTTCTTTTACCTTTTTTTTTACCTTTTTTTTTTTTTTTAATAAGAATCCTTTTATGCCCTCTACAAGTTCACTTCTGAGCTGTCTTGCTGGTTTCAGTATGATATTAACAGTCTGTAAGTGTACTTGGACACCGCTGGAAGGATCATTTGATGTGCTCAAATATAGAATCATCAGAGGAGGACAGAGTCTGCATTCCTTGAAAAAGGGAATACTCAGCCTTGTTCTGACCCGCCTGTAATTTTGGATACAATAGTCCGGCGCAGAGACGCAGATTTTCACTGTAAGAAGAGTGCTACTGTACATTTACAAACATTCTCTAGGTCTCCAGGTTGAGTCACAGGAGATAACCAAAGGAGGACACTCTTGCAGAATTCTTTACATTTTTGAAGAACATTGATAAATGAAGTTGAGGAAGTTGGCTTCAAAACGCTTTGTTTCCACAGAACTCCTTATGAGCCAATGTCTTACTGCAAAGTTCTTTACCGTAGCACAGGTTATCTTCAGCAGGAAAAATTCAATACATGACAGTAGTTTTCAAATAAAGTCTTCCATCTAAAATGTAAAAAAGAAGCATTTGCTTTATATATTTACATCTGCAACGAACTGAAAAGAGGAAAAAACCACAAAATTTAAAACCTCAGCAGAAGTAGTCCTCCCATAAATCTGTAAAATGCTACCTAAGGTACTTCATGTTTAAAATTAAAAAAAAAAAAAAAAAAAAAAGATAAATCTTGAACTTCACCATTGCAATTACATTTGACAGTGGTCAAAATAACACCATTAAAAATTATACGCACTTTGCAAGTTGTGAATACTGTAACATCTTCTAAAGCTTTAATATATGCTGCACTCATATCAGTGCTAGGGCACTAGGAATGTAGGTGGAGCCTCTGTGCATGTGTTTTTACTGATATGCAAACTTAACTGAATAGTGCTGAAGAGCAATTATTTCCTTCATGGTTGCAGAACAAAAATCTTCTTGCATGCAATCGTTAGTACTCCCATCACTAAAGGCATAGCTCATACTTTCTGATTTAGCTATGTTGTTAAATATACCATGTAATGTAACCATTGTGCACATTTGTAGCTATTTATATAGAACCCAGTATAGGATATTTAATCGGTATCAGTGAAGTATAGCCTCCTTCCCCCATAAATGAGATTAACTGAACAATTACTATGTTAAAGATGTAAGCACGTCTCTCAACATTTTTTCCACCCAAGTGAGGAGCATATATTTAAGTGAGATATGTGTGATGGAGAGGGAACATGAGAAACAATAAGCTCACCTAGCCAGTAATTGTTGATCTAGAAAAACCTGAAGAGAACATTCTGCCATAACATATTTTCACCTGATTTACAAATATAAAGTAATTTTTTCTTCACTGGGGACACGAACATCTTATATGCATCTGTTCTCACAGTAATACAAAGATTTTTATTTTTTTAAACAGGAAACAGACAGGAAAAGTGGTACATTCTTATTTTTTCTGTCCTGTAGGATAGAAAGCATTGTTCCCTTGTGAGTAAAGCACATTATGAAGCATATTAATCCTCCACAGTGCATAATTACAAAACATTACTTATATTGTATAATATAATGCATCTGAAAGCACAAGCTGTATCTCGGCTCTTGAAGTCTGCATGAAACCCTTCTTTTGGTCTCAGTGAAATCAGCAAATATTGATACGATTTCAGAGGATTTTGTTTCTGCTTTGGTTTTCTTAGTCTAATCTTTTTATTCCAAATCAGTCTGTAACATCCTTATTAGATACACAAGAAAACAATTGTGTGAGATAAACCTATATAAATGAACACTGAAATTTTCAAAATGCTTGGCTATCATTGAAATGCGTGGCGTCACTTCCGCAAGCTTACTGTGACTGTTGAGAAAAATAAAAGTTTAACTTGAAAGCAGACACATGTGTATCACATACAACTGTAACAATTCATTCCTTCTGCACACCCCTTTCCAATTTTTATTGTCTAGTTTCTGTCAGAACTGCTGGGGAAAAAAGGAGATGGTAGAATCGCTCACTATGTCGCAGTGATTCTTATCTAGTGTCCCTCTGGCTTTCTTTTTCCATCACTAGTTTTCTTTTGCAAGCTTCTGGGGTGTATCCTCTTTCACTACTTTCTCCCCATCTTTACATTTTCCTGCTTCTCTCCCCTACTTTTTTACATTCCTAGCTTTTTTTGGCAGAGCAGATGATAACTTTCCCACCACTCAGAGTGCTTCCACTCACAACCGTTTCCACATTCTCTTGGCTCTTTATGGTCTTTGTGCACTGAAGAGAGATAAAGAAGAAATTGAGTAAGGCTTTAAAGACTTCTTATTCTTCTGTGATGCATGAAAAGCAGCCGAAATGCTTATGGGAATTAAGGAGAGAAAGAAGGAACTTCTGAAATGGAGCTTGGCGAAACTGAAGACCTGGTAAACCATCTCAAAAGAAAACCTTCATCAAGTACAGGATAGCCAGAGCTACTACTGGCTATGGCTGCCTATAACTCTCCCAAACATATTGAATAAACACAGTAGACATTTACAGCACTAAAGCTGTCCGGATACCTCTGTAGGAGAATTACTCTGCATATATACCAGCACTTTGGCTATCCTGAATGCACACTTGCTAATGAGTGCTGTGCATAAACATTAAGATAATCCACAGTCAGTAACTTGTATTTTATTTTACTATGTTAGGTCTCCATATACCTTTTAAAATAAAATATTTATTAAAACGTATTCTCAATTAAAAATACAGCTGTAGGAAGCGGAATCTTTGTAGCAGTCAACAAAAGATGAACAATCTGCAGAGAACAGCAGTACATTTTCAAAAGTCAGCTCTATTTTAGACTGCTTAAGGACCCAACCTGGCAGTGAAGTCAATAGGAGGTTTTTCACTTTTAACAGAAGACACTATCAGATCCTTTATTCTTTATCCACAGACAATGAACAGTAATAGAAATGGGCAGCTTTACGAAGGATCTTCCTTACAAAGTAAGAGGACATTTGTTTATATAACTTAAAAACATTTATGATGGATAGATAGATACAAAAAGCATAAATATTCCTGTTCCTCAAATAACTATATGATGGATGATTAAAAGTGCAATTAAATCATCTGTATTGATAACGGACTTAAAATGCCATATAGGAACTCAGCAGCTGATCTAATATCATTGCTAGGTGTATTATAAAACAGATATATTCTCTATTAATGTGTTTGACTAATTCCCCTAACATATGGGAAAATGCAGCAAGCTTTAGACACATCAACTTTAAAATATATCCTGCCATCTTATGATATAGATAAAACAATTTCATGATTAAGTAATACTTAGTAAGAATTCAGAAATTGATAAGAATTGTAGAAAATTTCCTTTATTTTCTCAAGATTAGTTATGAAAGAATGAGGTTTAAAATGAGTATCCTTTTATTTAGAACCTACAGTGCCAGCACAGAAAAAAATCACAATGTCTGTGGAACTGCCCACCACTCTCTCAAATCATGAGTTTGGAAGAAGATGGAGAAAGTATTTGGGCTTTATATTTTTTTTCCAGCATGCTCCTGTGTGTAGCTGAGAAGTTCATGTAGCCACTCATGAAGAACGTTCACCAAGCAAATAGCACTGTACTTCAGAAATACAAAGAATTCAAACCGTGCAAGGAAAAACAGAGGTATCTTACAGCTCTGCAGAGGAATGATAACCTCACACCACAACGTGGTGACCAAATACAATACCTATATCTGATTGCTGTCCCTTTTCCTTTTTCAGACTCCCATTCCCTTCTCCCTAACCATTTCTCTCTCAATTCTCATTGTTCAGAGGTTCTTCCGAAAAAAGCCACCTCAATCACTTTGCCTCTAGGTGTAGCCAGTGTTCCTATCTGACCACCAGTGGAGCATTCACTGATAGGCCCTCATGATTTCAAGGTTAAAATCACAAGCAAAACCTATAAACCACGAGACTAACCAGCGACCAGCAAATCAAGTAAGCTCATCCTTTGTAACTCAATGAGAAAATGTGACTACTCCTAAATCCCAAATCATGAGCCTGCCTCTGCTTCCTGCCTCCTGATCAGCTTTCATATAAGTTCTATATGCATGTTGCTTTATTTTCTGTTGTTAACAAATGCAGAATTTGTCTATTGGCATAAAACTAATTTTATATAAAACAAATATGGAATATACTATTCACACGAAAACAGATACATGCACACAAACATATACTACACACGCACACAATGCTCTCTAAGATTGTTTACAACGTTGAAGTATATTTTTAGGCTACTGAAAATTTTTGATCTGTGCTAAAGTTTCCTAAATTTGCATACTGTTATATACAATAGAAATACATAAAACTTCCTTTCACTCTTAGGAAGTCAAGCAAAAATATAAACTGGGAAAATACTGCTAAATATCTAAATAGAACTGTGCATGATTAGCAAATTGTCATCTGTTTTAATTGCTCTTTTGCAAATGGCAGTGTTCAGCAAGATCACACAAGCTCATGCTGGTAGCTCAAACTGAAAACGCCACTACTCCTAAATGTCATTTGTTTTTGTCTGTGGACCGATATGACAGAAATTCTAGCCAGAGTGAGGGAGTATTTTTTTTAGATCAACCCTTTTTAATTAAGACTCATCTTGAGGTTTTTGAATGAACATGCCCGAACAGTTAAAAGGTCATAAATGTTATAAAAAACAAACAAATGGAACCGACGTAAAAGTTTGCAATGCTGAAACAAATCATATGCCTTGAAATGCATTCCCACAGAGATGTCAGCTGGGGAATGATTCACACTAGCTACTCTGTGGGCAGCTTGTAGTAAGTATCTCTATGGGCCCAACATTTTCTGAGATAAAAACATAAACCCACTCAAATACTATTCCGATTAATACGCATCTTGCAAAGTGATAAAAATCTACAATGAAATGTCAAGTTTGGTTTTTGGTTGCATACTAAATAAATCACCCATTAGATGGTAATACGTATATCTCTGCCACTCAATGCAAGTCACACTGGGGTTGTTCACCATCCAAACATACCATATTTTAGTTTGTAATCTGAGAGCTGCTTTAAAAATAAACATAACAAAAGTGATGATCATGACTATCATAAAAGCATACTGCTCTTATGTTTATGTCTTTTGTTTATGAAAATCTGTAAATCAATATCAAAGGTGTGGTGTCACACCTGAATTCAGTCGATTGCTATTACAGAAAAGCCTACTGAGGAAAACTCTCCTTAGTAATTGGATAAAGGTTTTCCTATGGTTAGGAGCTTCGGGGGAAAAAACAAGCAATCAACCAGCCAACCAACCAAAAAGATACTGTAGCATGTCACACAGAGCTCGTAAGAAAGAAACCCATGGAGTCCAGATTAAAAAGAAAGAAAGGACAAAATAATGTATGAGAAGGAAAATGGATTATAAAATCAGAAATCTCAGTGGGAGCTTTGGAAAGTTAGCATGTCAAGGTTTGGATAATTTTTTATTAGTTGGTATTTTTTATGATAGCAATTTGTGAGCTGTAGAATAGTAAATGCCAGCCCATGACCGAGGAACCCTTACATCAAAGTAGCCCCAATTTTAGTCACTAGAGTTCCCAACTACAATTAATATAAATTTGTCAAATATGCTTAGGCCAGTGATATAAGCTGACCTTCATTCAAAATGGGTCTTAAGATATTTGAATGGTGGATCTATTCCTCTCTTTGTGCTTTCAAAGTAAAGAACAGCTCCTTTAGGTTGATTTCTCTCTTGTTAATAAGAAGAACAAAACTGAGCAAGTGAGGACAGGAACTTTATTCCCAACTCTGACTTAAATGATCTGTGATGTCACTTTTCTGTTTTTCTGTTTTTTTTTTTAACCTTTCTCTCTTTCTTCCCCTTTTCTTTTTAGGTAACAGAAATTCTGTGCGCTGATGGTTTCTCAGTCTGTTTTCTTGTCCTTAGCAAGGTACAGCAGTGTCAGCTGAGATCTCTAAGGACCATGTTAGCACAAATAACAACAAAAAACCCCAAACCAACAAAAAACCCACGTGCACATACTTATTTAATTTTAACTACAGGTTCTTGGCTCCTAAAAATCCATTTGAAGTCGATCTCCAGGGCTGGTGACTGAGCTGACCTGAGCTTAGAGTCCTCCTTTAAAATCACGCTGCAACAAAAGATTCCCAGAAGTAGCCCATGTGTTCACTAAAGACAGCAGACTTCGTACTGAAATTCAGTATATACATACCCACAACCTACAGCCACTAAAAACTGCCAACTTCAGTTAGAGCAAGCTGAGGCAATTATGACGCATTTCTGACCCTCTGTACAAGAAAATATGGGACCAGTACTGTTTAGTATCTTCATCAGTGACACACACAGCAAGTTTGCAAGTGCACCCTCAGCAAGTTTGCAGATGACCCTGCTAAAAAGTTTGCCCCCATCTTTCCTATAGGCCCCCTTTAAGTACTGAAAAGCTGCTATAAGGTCTCCCCAGAACCTTCTCTTCTTCAGGCTGAACAACCCCAACTCTCTCAGCCTGTCCTCGCAGGAGAGGTGCTATAGCCCTCTGATCATTTCTGTGGCCCTCCTCTGGACCTGTTCCAACAGGTCCGTGTCCTTCCTGTGCTGAGAGCTCCAGAGCTGGACGCAATACTCCAGGTAGGGTCTCACCAGAGCAGAGTAGAGGGGCAGAATCACGTCCATTGACCTGCTGGCCACGCTTCTTTGGATGCAGCCCAGGATATGGTTGGCTTTCTGGGCTGCAAGCACACATTGCTGACCGATGTCCAGCTTTTCATCCACCAGTACCCCAGTCCTTCTCATCCCTCAGCCTGTATTGATATCAGGGTTTGCCCTAGCCCAGGTGCAGGACCCTACACTTGGCCCTGTTGAACCTCATGAGGTTCACATGGGCCCACTTTCTGAACTTGTCCAGGTCCCTCTGGATGGCATCCCATCCCTCAGGCGTGCTCTGAGCAACCTGATCTAATTGAAGATGTCCCTGCCCATTGCAGGGAGTATTGGACTAGATGACCCCTTTAAAAGTTCCTTCCAACCCAAACCATTCTATGATTCTAGGAAAAGATGGTGTGGTGAGTAAATGAAATAACTTTTAAGTTAGTATAACACATATTTTCTAACTTCAGAATCATTACAGCTCTTTTCCTCAACATTTTATAAGCTGGAATATTAGAGTGAAAAATATTATGATCCACCCTCAGTCCAACAGGTTAAAAGAAATAAAACATTTGTGACATTAAATAGGGGTACTTTTATCTAAATAAAAGAAAAGCTGCTCATTTGTGCTAAAGACCATAATAAATTGTGTTTCCTGTTAGGAAGTAGCTTTATTGAAAATGGCAGCTATTTTCTCAGAAGTTATTTCCAGGCACCTGTAATCTAATGAGGTTTGTCCCTTTCAAAGAACAGTTGTACGTGCATGCCCGAATGCACACAACCTCTTCAGCCCAGAGCTGATAAAAGCATCTGCAAGCCATAGCTCAAGCACATTTAAATTATATAACTGGTTGGTTTATTTGTTTTAATAAGATGGGGCAAATGTGAATCACAGTGTACTTCTAACCTTTCATTCAACCTGATGTTTTAATCATTTGGAGGAAGAGAAACAAAACAAAAGAAAGGGATGGCAAACAAATGGTAATGATTCATGTGATATTTGATAAGACAGCAACGGGAAGTCAAAATAAAAGCAAGCATATTGTGACAGATGGAAGGGATCTTAGTCAAATTGTAACCCTTCTTCGAAAAACTTAAAGGAAGCAGCTAATTAAGGATGAAATCTATTTTTGTATACTCTTCATATATTTTATTCAAAATCGAGACAAAAGAGGATTTATTTTCCAGCAAAGCAGGAAGATAAAAATGGGAGTCTAACTTGTTAATCATGGGAAAATCATGAGGTCGATTCTTTTTCAGAGTTTGCAGAGTGCAACTGAGAACATAAACCCCCGCCTTTGTAAAATGCAGACATGAAATCAACTGAACATAACTTTCCGTAATTTTCCTTACAAATGCAAAACAATATGTTGTGAGGGGAAGAGACTCCTCCCGGTTTATGAGGTTAATCAGAACGCTGAAGCTTTACAACTCGGCACTGAAAAGGAAGGACAGAGGGATCTATACTGTCCTGACATTGTTACTGATAGCAAAAGTAGATCATGTATTGGGGAACACAGATGGGTCCACTGTCCTCTTCCCAAGCAGAATAAGAGTGGAGTACAGGAGATGTAGGAAAGCAGGCTCAACTGTTGAGGCTTTGAAATTTGAGCAATTTGTTCTTTAAAAAAAGTGCTTATCCAGTTTTTATGCAAAGATGGGTGATTTCACACTGCATGTTCAATAAACTCATGCAAATATGAAGTATGTAAACATATTTGGCCAAACACTATCCTAGTTTGCCCTTTGTATAACACCAATAAATTAGTTTCAAATTTGCATATTGTTATTAATCATACACCTTTCATTTCTCTACTTAACATTCATGTACAAATATATTTGTGTTAATACTCAGTGCAAATATTCAGGATACTGAGATGTTCATGTCTTTCTTTTTAAAATAATAATTTATACTTTGGAGATTTTAATTCTATGTCTGAGTTTCCAGTCATAAAACTAAAACATGGATATATAAAAAAGAGTGGCTAAACACCAGTTTCACAGTTATTTTAACCATTGAACTGATAGGATCTTCTTTCAGTAATTTTATCATGTGTTTTAATCATGAATATATGTTTTCATTATATCACTGAATACCGTGGGAGCAAGCTAAAGGTCAGCAATCTGGTCTTTAGTGAACTAACAAAGCAATGGACTACCTGAATATGTCACCTTCTATTATTTAAAGATCATATAGAACACACAGAGCTTGCCATTTTGAGCACTGAAAAGATTGAACTGGCAAGGTGAGAAATTCTTTGAAAGAAATAGATTTAAAAAAGCAGTCTTTCACTGTTGCCTTATGAACTTAGCAACCCTTTTTCTATTTGTATAAACAGAACAAAAACATATCCAAAAAAAGACAACAGAACTGATTACTTACAAGAACTGAACCTGAGTCACTAAGGCATTGTATTGTGTCTCTTCTGTTGGTAAAGCAAAATAAAATAATAAAAAAAAAACCTAACAGAGAAAAAACAAAACGAAACACCTTCAACTGAAGAATCATGTGGAAAAGTTATTAAAGGATGAAGTCACAGCTAAACACTATCAGCTTGTGAGCTTCCACAGCTCATTGTGTTCAGTGCTGTTTGTAACACAGTGTGGATAATTCTTGTGCTGAACAATCTGTCCCGCATTAAACAGTTTTAAATTCTGCAAAGCTGTGTGCTTTATTTGCTATCGTATTTTCAAAAACTTAAACAACTTTTTTTTACTATCTTTTTAGCAAGCTAATCAACAAGCAACCTTTGATCTGATAGTATTGAGAAAGAGTTGAGTTCTAAGTATAGGAATGTGGTTTCTGCCTGACACTTTTTTATCTTGTAAAGTCTTGATGAAAAAAGAAATTACTATTCATCTTTTCAGTCTGGTTGCTCTTCTTTCCACTTTTCTTCTCAATTTTGCCTCTTTTCTTAGTGCTTTGCTCAAATGATCACTTTTTACTCTAAACATCATCACCAAAGTAATCTTAAATACAAAATATCAATTATTATTCTCTCTGGAGAGGAAAAAATGATCATAAAATGAAATCTGAATAAAATACAACAGAACAGTGTTTGTTGGAGCTTTCAGCAGTCTTTGCTTCTGAGTTGAGATCAAATTACAGAAAATATCTATGCAAAATCATATACACGTTAGTAGTTCTCAGAAACTACCCTCCACACGCACACATACAGAAACACACAGAGACCCTTTCGATCCCTGAACTAGAAGCCAATAGCGTTAGCATGATACATGTGTTTACAATTACAGATCACATAATAAAGTGTGGATTAATAAAGAGCTTTTATAAAACTCTGGAAAAGGCAACATGGATCATGATTCTTCTACTAGGAATCATTGTGGCCATGGCTAGTACTAGCAATCTATTGTTTCCATCCCCAAATAGTGCGATGTTTATTTCCTTCAGCATATACAAATTGTTTACAATGAAGAGCTCTTCTAAAATATTATCTTTCCTAGAGCATTAGCCCAGACTACTTTTTAAAACACAAGAAAAGACTTATCTAATATGTACTCCCACGCGGAGCATCTCTTCCAATTCCCAGAATCACAAACCAACCTCACTCTTCTCTACAAGCTACTTTTTTCCTAAACAAGTAACTTTCATTTGATGTAATACCCAAATAACTGAAAGGCAGGCTAGTGTTTTGCCATTTTCAGATTAGACTTAAACCTCACAATTAATACAAGAGTATGATATGGCTTTTCTTTAATCTCGGTTACTGAGATGTCATTTCAAATGCTGCAAAGGTTACTGGAAAATAGAGGCCATTTAAAGAAAGCATTTAGCTTTACTACTTGCATTACCCTGCAGACATCAATTCTGGGTTGTGTGGAATCCTATTCTAATATCAATATCACATTAACACCACATTTTTCTTTAATACCCAACCACCCTTGTTCTCATCTGTGTGCTAAAACAGAGTAACAGCCCAATGCAAAACACGAAGAAATAGTCACATGCAGAACAGGAAGGAATGAGGCTGTAAAACAGATAGATTGCACAGTGGCAAGCTTATGGAAAATCTATTAAGGATGCATGGGATGTCAAAACATATGCAATATAAGCTTGCTGCTTCTAGATATTCTGTATGAAAGCAAGCTTATGGAAGACAATGGCATCAAGCAGTCAGCTCCAGAACAAGAGTCAAGGTGACAGAAACCAAACCAGAAGTCATGCCCTAAGAAATGAGCAATAAACTGAAGTCACACATAATCCATACTACCACACAGAAATATGAATAGACCTTAATGAAGTTCCTGGGGCTTAGCGTGAGCGACACAAGTTAAAAAACTGAAAAAAAACCCCAGCTTGTGTTAAATCTGAGGAAGACTTCAAGCTGAAAGATGTATACGGGGTTTAACCCAGTAGTTAGCTATTAAGTGGTACTTAAGCAAAATGCTTTTGTTCTTATAACGAATGAAAAATACTAGCATTTTAAATTACAAGGGAACTTTGTTTCTGTGACAAGTGCTAATGCTGATCCAGGTAGGTTGTTTTTCAGTTCATAATTCAGTTAGTTTCCCTAACTGACTGTAAACTTCCATCTTGGGCATATCTTCATAGATATATTTAAGTACTGCGGTGACAAGCCAACCTTTCCTGTTCCCTCTCAGTGGTAACATAATTTCAGATAGGTACTTCAAAATTATTATTCTACCCTCCCAGGAAAAACTCAATTAGCCTTAGGGCCAGGTGGTTTGAATTTGGCACCGCTCTGTGCCTTTGCCAATAGAGATTCCTCAGAAAAAACAGCACGTCATGACAGACTGTGTCCTGGATGCACCCCACTACAGAAATCCCAGACCATATGGAAGCAGCGTGCTTTCCCAGAGAGAACTTAGCACCATGGTCCATCATCAAAAAATAAGCAAGAGAAAAGAGAAGGGCTAAATTAAACCACAGAGCAGTTTTATCCAATGACTCTGGGATCCAGTGACTACCTTGGAGTCAGAAGAAATGAACTGTGTGAAATATATGACGTGTAAAATTTTCTTGCTTGGAAGTGTGATTATGTCAAGACAGAGGAAATGAAAAATGTTACTTCATGGTTGTTTTTTCTCTTTTGCTTTTTTTCCCGTAGCTTTCTACTTGCAGTGTTTATTCTCAGTAGCAACATATTAATGGCACTTTTGTACAAATTGTACAAGTCACTTGCAGGACTTCTCTTGGAACAGTGCTTAGGATGTTGGTTACTCATGATCAAGGTGAATTTAAACTGGAATAATTTCAGAACAGGATTCTAGTATAATACAAGAAATAAAGTCCACAACATGAAAAAAAAAAATTTATATGCTTATCACAAAAAAGCAACTGATTATTCCTTGTATATGCTTTAAATAGTAAAAAAAGATACAAAACAGCTCTGTTTTCTATTGCAGGAACTCAATTCTTGTGTAGCCTTTGAAGACGAGAGATGTATTTTAATGGTCTTTAAGGTGCTATCTGTGACACAATGTAGATTTTAAAGCCTATCTAGTCCTGTTCCTAATGCTATGCCATTTTAGTAGGAAGAGAGACAAGAACTGAGTATATGCTGAATATATTTACTGAGTATCTGGTCTGGTAAAATAGACCTAGCTATATAGTTAATTTTAGCTGGAAGATCAAAGAGACTCACAGGTTTTGCAAGAATACAAAAAAACCTACAGGGAAACCTTAGTTGTTAATTCCTAAAATTAGGACTTTTTTGTGGACTGAATGTTTAAGATCAAGCTCTGGAACTATTGCCCATTTGGAACTGGAATAGAACTGATTTTTGCAAGTTTCAATAGTGTTTTATCATTTCAATATTTTAGCATTGGGAACCAGATTGCTTAGGATGGCATAGTTACTGCTGCAATAGTAACTGTGATTGTCATAACAAATTTGATGATAAGGTTGAAAATGGAACTGATCCTGCAGTCAATTATACCACTTTTATGATGCTTCCAATATTTCCACTGAAGCCAAGGAGTCTGATCCAACCACAATATTTTTATGTTCAATTCATCAATGTGCAAACATACTGCGCTCTCTTCAATGGCTATGAGTGTATATCTTTGAGTCAGAGTGTAAAGCTAAAAATGAGAGCAAATTATTGCTGCTTTTTATTTTATGTTTGTATTCAATATAGCTTGATTACTTGAAAGGACTTGTAGCCAGCATATTGCAGTAAGAAACAATATCATGAAAAATACATGTCTTTTAATGCAAGGGTTGCACCGACAGTTTGTCACAGGGAAAATCTGCAGAATCAACTCTAAGAGTCTAAATAAACAAGTCAAAACTGGAATTATCTAATATAGCATTGTATATTTTTAACAATCTTTATTCTAATTTCATGCACATAAACCAGCACTGTGAATTTTTTGGTCCTGACTTCATAACACTTTGTTTCCAAGGCCAGCTGTAGCACTTTGTGATCCATCCTTTCTAACATCCGTGACAAAACACGCTATTATGCTATTGCTGCTTTTCCTAAGCTATTAGAGGCTGCATCACTTTTAAAAAATAAGGCTGACAAGAATATAATAGAAAAAATGTTCCTTTTACCATTACTGATACACACTTTGTGTTTCTCAACTAGGAAAAACAAAATGACATCACATTATCATTATATATGCTGCTGTCTCCCAGGATGTCCTTCAGGTGTTATGGAACCTTACAATGACCAAAATACTTCCTGTGAAGGGTTGAAAAGCTAAAGATTTCTTTTTAAAGCTAGCAGTCTATTCTATAGAATAGATTTTCCTCTTTACAAGCCAGCTGGCAGTTCACTGGAAGAATACTTATTATAGATATATGCTGACAGCAAATTTTAGCTATAGATGTAACGTGATGCTGGCTAAGTACTCCTTCCAAACGTGTTAATTTTAGTTCCACTTCCTTTATACTTACTTCTCTTAGTTGATTTATTTCTTTTTCTTTTTTTTTCTTTCATAGGAACTTGAGATACTAATAGAGATGGGTCAAGTTCCAAATCAAATTCATGGGAAAGCTGAATGCTTGAATTATACAAAGACTAAATTGTTTTCTGTTATCGTTCTTAATTATATCAATATAAAAATAACCATTGCTAGAAAAAGTTATTTTTAGAATTAAAATATATTTGGCATAGTAATTGGTTGTTTTTCTGGTTTACAATGAAGCATTTATACAAATATTACAGACGTATTAAGAATTTGTTTATCTTAAAATAAAATACTATAAATATTTCCTATTTCTGAAGGACTTAAAAATGTTTTGTCTTTTTTTTTATCATATTGGCAAAAAGAGAAAGGGCAAAACCTAAAACATTTGGCCACTTTAAAATTAAAGCATCAGACCCTCAGATAGTTTAAATTAATATAGGTTTATTAATGGCAAGTGTATCTTTTGTTTCTTTTTTTCTTTTTCTTTTTTTTTTTTTAAACTGACATAAGAGTAATAGAGCAATTGAGCTGGAGTGATACTTTAGGAAGGTTGTTACCTTCTCAACTCTTAACACTGTTGAAAGGGCTGCCTGGCGGATACAATCTCACCATACAATTTTATTTACATTTTAAATTTAACTGCTTGTTTGCCTCTTGAATATATTAAGCGAATGTCGAACTCTAAGTCTTTTTAACAGGACTTCTGACCCCACAGTCAGTTTAGGATTATAAAACAGAGACTGTCACCTATTACACCAAAATGCTGCCACTCACTAATCACTGCCACCACTTTTGATCTAACACAGAATAATTGAAGTCATTCTGTTAAATTCTTCTCCTATGAAAATCCAGGCAGGCTGCCTTTACTCGTAATTATGGTTATCAAGTATATTTTCTTACTAAATCCCATAAAATAATTTTCCACCTATTTCCCTGTTCTAGATTTGAAACTAACTGTAATTAGTTGATAATAGTTGTAAATTGCTGTATCTTGCATCGACTTTCTTTGTCACTTTTTAATGCCTGGGATTCTGATCAGTCACCAAAGACAATATAAAAGCAGAAGTTAATAATGTAACTGAACTTCTATTGTGCCTTTCATCCAAGATCCAGAATACTTTACAAACATTAATTAAGTTTCACAACACCCTTGTGAGATACCAAAGCATCAGTGCTGCCATTAAGAAATAAGTAGATAAAGACTGCATAAAGATTTGGTTCTGGCTTAAGGCATTGGTTGAAAATGCACTGAAGCATGCAAAATGAGCTATTCCTTTACCATATAATTCAATAGCAAAACATCAGACCTAAAGCATATAAGCAACCCAAACAAGTTCTATCATTTTAATTGTGAGATTGATATTATCCACTTAATACTTTGTTTGCTGCAAAATGTGAAATGAGCAAAGGCAGTGACTTCTCAGCATATAATTCTTGTGATTGTGCCACATGCTACATTTATCCTTTGCAATTAGACTATCTTGGAGTAAAATTACAACCCCAGCTATAAAACTGATTTATGGTATGGAAAAAAATAATATCCATAAACAAGAACAAAAAAACAACAATGAAAAATATTACTTTTTCACCTCCAGAAACTGAATTCAGCACTTTTGGAATGTGACCGAGTTTACTAAATTTGTTTGTAGAGGTCTACACCAGGGTACTCTAGTTATGCTCCTTACATAGATAAAGGAGAAATATAGGTACCTACTTCATGAAGTAATGAACTGTATTGTAGACTTTTCTTTCCACTCCCTCCAGAGAGGGTCAAGGGTGACAAGCACAGATGTAGATGTCTACATTGTAGACTTCTACACTTCGTCAGGCTAATTCCAGCCCATGTCTTGTTTTCAAGCAAAACTACAATGGAGAAACATTTGCTAGCTCTCCATTGAAAATTAGTAATGATGTAGAAATACAGTTACAATAATATAGTATAACAATATTAGTAATACGATACCATTTTCCCTTCTAGAGTTCTGTGATGCTTCATCTACCTCTTTTTCTGCCTCTCAATTTATGTCCCCTTTTGTACTTATTTCAGAGGTTTTGGAATGCTTCTTTAGACTTGTTTCACGCCTTGCACCTCACATGGTAGCATTCAATTGAAATAAATGCTGCAAAGCTTCAGGACTCATCCAGAATTCAAGTTATCTTTTCTACATTTGAGGGTCATGCTTTATGCAACTTTCAGAACTGTACAGTATGGAAACACCACAGAATTTCACCAAGCAGAAAAGGAATTGTCAGGCATGGATATCTTTCCAGAAGTGACGCGCAGTTACTCATTGCCAACATCAGTAGTTACAAGAAGTGACTGAAATGCAGCTGCTTGTAGTGTGTTTACTGTCACAAGTGATGTTGGAACTGTGAGGCAAGCAAAAAGGATAATACACAACAGATGAGATTCATCACAGTAACTTTAGGCACCTGCACTGTAGATAGCTGCATCTGAGCCACTTTTGTAGGCTCCCTTTATAATCAATGAAGAAACTTGGAAGGTATTATTCATTTTCTTCAAAGGCAGAGATGTGTCTATTACTCTTTACTGACTTTAATAGGAGTCCAGCCAAATAGCTCAGATAAAGACATCTACCCCACAAATGTGTGAAGTGAAACATATCCCTCCCACTGATATTGTTTGGGTATTTTATGGATAATTACATTGCCTCAGCAGCTATTCCACAAGTTCCACACCTTCATAATACACAGCAATATCTATACTGCCATTATGGTATCAGCAAAGTTCCACTATATCTTATCAGTTGAAAAAATTATAGGATAATGTAGTGAAGAATATATGACTCTGTATACAATCTCGATAGCTTAAACCTCCTGTTTCTTTTATACAAAGAGCGCTGTATCTTAAAGCACTCTTAAACAGCTCCTACTTTTCTGTCTCTGCAGGGCTGGCTTTCTCAAGTATTGCATGTCTAAAATGAATTCAAACACATTAATGTGTTTGTAAACTCCTTGTGCAAGGATTTAAGCATATGCAAGCGTATTGAAAATGAGTACAAATCCCATTGTGCTGTTTCATTGTGCAAATATAGTTTCTTTACATTCTAAATCCCCAATCATTTCACTATTTCAAGTATACTTTTATTATGCCAATAATATTGTACTTATCCTTGAAAAAATCAAACTCCATTTCACAAATCTTACTATGCACAGTGTTAACATTCTATATAGAAGCTATTTTATTTTAACCATACTTTGCTATTCTTTCTCCACAGGCACTATTTCCAACAATATTAAGTAGCTGATACATTACCTTGGGATTCTAGGTGGTCCCCTTTTTAAGTAATAGCCTTCACCTTTGTCCCTGAAAAACTAATCATCATCCTCTTACACCTATTCTTTTTACAGAAATAGCTTTCCGCAAAGTACTTCATTTCTTTTCATCTCCTCACACTTCCAAATGCAAATTTTACACCGAACTTTATTATTGATTTTTTTTTGCACTGCATATTCTCATTCTGTACGTCTAGCTATTTTGGATACTGTCTCAAAGTTGCTGATCACCGCAGCCTGTCATTTAACTACGTCCTCTGCCACTACAGTCTTTTATAACTTACTGTCATCAGTCTTACTCCAGGTTCAATCACTAAATGTCAGGCAGTAACTCACAAACTGTTTTTCCCTCAGCTGTTAGTCCAGTAGAGTATAAACCAGCCCCATATACTGTACAAACTCCTGCAGTATTTTAAATTTTAACCTGTAATGTTAGGCTCTTTTTCTAAACACAGTATGCATTCTATAAAAGATGTTACATATCACAGGTTGACAATAATAAAAAATACAAAATTGTTTACCTTCTCATCCCTATTTGCAAAATTTAAAAAAATAAAATATCATCAATTAACATGAAATTGAAGTAATTTAAAACCCCTTGAAAACTTTTGGGAGAGGGTTTCTCAAATTTTAAATGTTGCTGTAGTCAAAATGACACAGAACGTTCAATAATGTGTTTGTTTTTCAGATACTGTAGGTCTGAAGCGATTTTTTTGTATACTTCAATTATAAAAACATTTAAAACATACAAACTTGTGCAATTTTTATTTTAATGAAGATGAGAAGTTCATTAACGAAGATAAATATTTCATTAGATGTTAAATAAAACAAAGAGATTTTTTGGCTTCTCTCAGCACAAAATTCCTTTGAAAGATTAATTAATACATGCAAATTATGCAAATTAGACCCATGCAAATATTTTATGAAGACAATTAAGGGAACCATTAATTACTGCTTTTTTTGCTTCAGTGAGATTCATTCATTTAATTTTAATTTCACTTTAACTGTTTTGATGTATAATCTTGCAGCTAAGAACTTTATCTTTCCTAGTGGGTCACTTAAACTTATAAATTTCATCAAGTGAGCAGCAACAGAAATCTGTAAAGATATTCTCTGGGCTATGTTTAGTATCAAGAGAAATTTTTGACACAATGCACTCCTAGAAACAGCAAAACTGGAAGGGAATGTGAGCTCATTCTTGGACAAGGTTCAACTGCTGGAAAAGCAATTAATTTGCTTTGGCTGTGCTAATATAGGGGAATTAGAAAGTGTGACACAAGACAAATAGAAATAATTAGTTCTCCAAAATGATGTTCTCATTAATATGGTTTGAACAGTAGAAATAAAAAACATTATTGTGGCATGTCTGCATTCTGTCCCTAGCCACAGGAGGTAGAAAAGTGCAAGATACAGCATTTTTTTACCTTTGTAGTTTGTATGGTGCTGGCATTTATTTTTATTTTTTACTGCAGGTTTTAAGAAAAGCAAATTGTGGACCTGATCCTGTTATCTAAAACCTACTGCACTTGCATAAAGCATGAGGGATCCCTGGGTTTCTAGACTGTTTTCTTCCCATGAAAATATGAAGCTATAAATATAAGTGACTGGGCTTTTCACAACAATACACTCAAGTTCCTAAATTGGAACTTTGATTTCAATATTGTTCATTTAAATCATATTTTATGATATGCAATATACAAGGGATATGTTTATTCTGTAGTTTAAGCTGCTATAGCAAAAGATTGCTCTATCAAAAGAGTTTATGATATCCTCTCCAAATCTGATAACGTAAAAGTTTTCTTTTTCCGTAACATGGATACACATGCACATATTTGATGAAGTATTTAGAGGTAGATTTTCAGTTGCTCTCATTCTTAACACTTATACCAGCACAAACCAGGTTTTCTTCACAAAAACAGGCTGCTAAGAACATTTGCTCACCTACACTCCAAATTTCTTAGCTTGTTGCAGAATTAAAGGTAATGTAATATTATGTGGTTCCCTCAAAATACTAAACTCTTTTTCTCCCTGTAGCTGATACGCCTTCCAGCTGTTTACCAAGTTTCAACTGAAGGCACTTCCTTCAAAAGTTTTGCTGCGTACATACTTTCTATCTGGAATCAGATATTAGAGTGCAATGATTTGATTTAATTTCTTTCTTCTTTCAGTTAGGTGGCAAATCTACAGCACCTGACAGAAATTGAGATTTTCCCTTTTAATACAAAAAGGGGAGAGAAAATGCAGCCATGCCTAGCTTGACATTTTTTTTTTGGTAGATGATTACTACCATTAAGAGGATTCTCAAGTGCAATTACCACAGAGGTTTAGCAAAAATGTCCAAGAAAATTTCTAGAACTCACATTGTAATAATTGTATAAACAGAATCCTGTCTTCAGGGAAATTGTTGATAAAAGAAAATGTAATGAAGGACTTTAACTTGAAGTTAAAACCTATGGAACTTCCCTACTCTTTTAATAGCCATTTATTCTTTAACAACATAGATATAATACTTCCATGTTCTTAATTTGGTAAGCATGTGTCAGTTAAACACATGGTCAAATGACCATAATACTTGCATAACACTGGAAAGTACCTTCTTCTTTGACCAACCATTCTGTTGCTAGTCAGCTTTTTTTTTTTTAGGCAAATTTTTATTAATTGTTGCGTTATATTAATATTAATTGTCTTTGATGATTTCTTTCTAGACAAATCTTAGAACTAGCACCCCATACCCTACCTCTTTGAATTTTCTAGACTACCCTTTGATAAAACGTTTTTGGTATTCAAATACTGTTCTGCCTTTGTTAGGATCTTATTCTCCATCCACATGGCTAATTTCTTTCTCAGTTTGATCTTTTTGGCTTCTCCCTCAACCTTCTGTTTTAGTTTCTCAGGGCTGCGATCTTCCTCCCATTGTCTCCCTCTCCATGCTTCACATCCGAGTAGTCTAATCCAAAACCAGAAATTCAGCTGCCATATCCATGTTGACAGTTGACGTAGCCCTTTGTAGCCCACGTCTATTCCCTTTTGTCCAAACTAAAACCTCAGCCTGCTTTTTTGATTCTCCATCTGAATATTTAGCTGCCGTGACAATCTTGGGTTGGGAAAACAGAGCTGTTTGTTAATCGTTCATCCCTTCAGATTCCTCCTTCTTTTCCCCACTACTACTACTCTTAGTCACTATGAACCACTCTTTTCATCTTGTCTGTCAGTGAAGTTCAAAAGCAAGGTATCGTGTTTGTTTGTTACTTCTGACTCTTCATTAGAACATAGTGTCTAACTTTCTTTTCACAAAAATTCTCTGCCCCTCATCTTCGTACCTCTCTAGCTGTAAATTCATATGCAAATTCTCCTCCTATCTTACCTACTAAAGCTTACTTCTGTCTGAGTTGTATAAACAAATTCATATGGCAAAAATATTTTCCTAGTCTGCTTCTTTGAATTGTCACTCCTTTTTAATTCCTTCACTGGCTCTTCCCTTTTTACTGGAAACACAGTACTTGAAAGGTTTTGCCTTACCCTTCACCTTGTGCGTTACTCCTTATCAATTGGAGTGATGCTTCCAAATAAGCACCCTCGTAGGTTTTTTCCCTATTAAGACTGTCATGTAACGTTCACCAGACTAACTCACTACAATCCTTCAGGCTTGACATCTGGATTTGTAAGTGAGTCTCAGAGCGAGACCTGAGATCAGGAATGCTACCTGAATGAGGAATATGATCAGGAATTTGGGTTCATACAACTTCCCGCATAAATCAAAGTCATTTACCAGCACAGTCACTAACATCTCAAAGTCATCATCTCATCCCAAAAAATATTTGTGTAAAGCTTTAAGGGAAATTATATTATTTGCCTATATTTCCTTTATTAATTTTTGTTTACCTTGGTCATGAATGGGGACAGTAAAATCAAGAATATGTTAGGGGATATAGGTAGGGATGTTCATATCAAAATATTGAATGAATACTATTGCACCACTGCTGGTGTAAAATGGGATTACCTCATAATAAAAATGTATTGAATACTCTGTCCAGATGTCTCAGATGGCCTGGAACATCTCAAATGGTCGTCTACTTGTGAACAACCAAATCACTTTTTAAATAGTGTAAGGATTAATGTTAAGATAGTCTTATCTTAACTTCTCTCTGAAAATCTATTTTCAGAGCTTCAGAGATGCCAGGATGAGATGGGAAATTGATGATGACCTTCCTTGGTAGACTGGCTCACATGGCTTGCTAAGAAATTTTCTTTTCTTCTTCTTTTGATGCAGGTGGTGGCTGCTGACAGTCAAAAAGGGCCACTGCTCATACTTAATGTTTGAAATGGTTGAATTTGAAATTCAAGATCTGAACTCTAATCTGGGTTTGATATTTCTTTTTACCTACCCAAGGTGCAGTACCTTTCAGCAAGGAGATATAGATATCTTTGTCTAATAGATTTCCTCCTGTGTGTTACCAGCTACTTGTTTGTACTAGTAGTTCTCTAAAGTATGGTACTTTTAGCAGAACTGAAAATTATTACTGTTGTTTTGGCATAGGAGCTGTCTCCGTCATGCTTCACATGACAAGTCACAACAAGGGAAGCACAACTATTAGAGAAATCTCAAACCATTTAATATTTTGAGGTCTGTTGACAGTGAAGTTTTAATGATTTCATGGAAGAATGCAACACCAATATTGACAGATGAGGTTCCTTTATAAGGGGATGATACACAAACATCAGGCATTTCTTAATCTCTATAGTAGTTTAAAAACCAAACGTCAAGAAACAATCTTCTTTATGACACACATTACAGCTGACATGATGCCACTTTCCAGCACTTGCCTAAGAAGTAGAAAATGTGGCTGAGGGGAAAAAAAAAAGAAAGAAAAAGGGACAGCTCTCTACAAAGAGTAGAGGCAAACACTGATAACCAGCTTGCAGTCAGCAAATCTAGCTCCCCAACCAACCTGAAGAGGCACAGGAAATGTGAATTCAACTGTGAATGAACTAGAAATCCACTTTGTTTATATCTACTTCATGATAGGCTATAGAAACACCATTTCACTGGAATGATGATGTTGTTGTTTTAATCAAATGTTCATTCTGGTTTAAAAAATGGTCTTTTAGTTCTTTCTCTAGAAGTGAAAAAATTCTTTGTTTTCCAGCTGATGAGACTATGCTGGAATTGTGTGTTTTACCAGCCTGTCCAGGTTTCAGTTACCTTCTGTGAGAGAAGATGAAGGGAACAGAGTACTTATGGGAAACATGAATAGGTAGGATGGTGGGTTGCAGTGCCCATCTTTCCCAGGTAGCAAGACAGCTGAGGTGACCTCAGAAGTCTGTTAGGGAAGAATTAATTCATCCTATCCTTCCCTCTTTGAATAATATGAACATGAAGGAGGGAGGAAGTAAGAGATGAACAAAAATAAGACAAAACAATTCTACATAAAGTCTTAATAGCCTCTTTGGTGCAAAATGTATTTTATTTAATATTCTTATTGTCCTGAATTTTCCCACTTGACTCTGTTCATGCTTAGTCATTAATTTTACACATAGTTGCTTTAAAAGTGCACTAAAATACCATGTTGGAAGAAAGCCTCTGATTGATTAATCATTTATCTCAGTAGAAAAGCCATGAACATATTTGATTTCCAGCAGCTTCGTATATATACAGCTATAAAATGAGATGTAAATTGCAACAGATAGTAATTTCAAAGAAAATGTGAAAAAGTTTATGTAAAAGTATTGAATAAGGAGGCTCTATAAGCATGTTTTGCCACCTATATGTAACTGCTTATTAACTCTGTCACCTTCCTTTGCTTTTTGGGCAATAGATAACAGGATTATGTACCTTTAAGTTTAAAGGTGTAGCTACCAATCACCTATGAACACTATGAAACCATTGGCTATTTATAGGTTACTGCCTGCAATCAATACCACCTTCTGTTTAAGTTAATCAATGTTGTCTTTAATTGATTAGCTTGGGTTGAAAACCTGCCAAAGTGCTGGACTCCTGGGCAGAGGGATAGGGAACATACTTATTACTGTTTGGTTTCCATGCACTGTAATGGAATGCACTGAAAGATAGTTTCAGTACTTATTCATGGTCAAGCAAATGTGAAGCAAAATAAATCTATACTCTATGTGTCCTCATTGAGTATTCAGATTTCAACAGTAAAAGACAGACGAACGAGCAAGAAATGTCATAAATGTCTAATGTACAATATAGGTTTAAAATCTGAACTATACTGGATTGTCTGCCAAGCCAAAAAAAATCAGTAAAACAAATGTCTTTCAAACTTGTGAGTGGGTAAAGCTAGTAAGGCTTATTCTTCTTAGGGGAAATAAAATAAAATATTTAAATTAGTGCACAGGGAGAGAGCCCAGCTCTTTCTAAAATGTATAAAAATTAGAGAACGTATTTTCAGAGATACACCTTCTGCAACAGTAATGAAATTCAAGGTGGTGCACACAGATTAATGTTGTTATTTATTATTATGTATATAATTTCATTGAAGTGCATAGCACTGTACAGATGAATAATAAGTGCATGACCCTGACATTAATACAAGGCGTTATACACTGCAGTCAAAAAGCAGCTCAAGTTTAAGGCACTAATCAGAAATAAAATGAAGCATTATGTGCAACTGCAAATAGAAACTGTGTTTAACCAGCAAATATTTTAGAAAGACTGAGCAAAACTAAAACAGAATCCAGTGGACTAACCAAAGGGAGTTAGTAATGCAGTTCCACTAAATGTGACTGAGGGTTAGACACTAAACTTCTAACACCCTCTTCAGCACCACCGCTAGATCTGAAATTTTTTTTTTTTTTTTTTTTTTTTTGAGCAAAAGAAAGACAAAAGAGAAGAGCAGTGCAGAAAACACACTAACCTTCAGCTTCTAAAATTGACCAGTGCACGTGCATACGTTTTCAGCAATGCATCAATTTGTTTGACAAACTCTGGCATGCAGGGAAGGATCAATAACAAGACAGCAGACATGACTCCCTAATGGGTCACTACAACAGCTTTGCTCCGTTCTGTTGTCTTTTTCACGTTTTGCTGGTATCTCAGATCACTACTCTTACCTAGAGGTGCTAGAGCAACCCTAAGGAGGGCAGACACATTACAAAGACAGTCCTGTCTTATGTCTGCAGTTAACAAAAGCTGTAGAGACCGAAACTAGTTGTCTTACTGAACTTTAGAAATCTGAACAATAGAAAACTTAGGGAAGAAACCTGATAATCAGACAGAAAAAAAAAAAGAAAAAAGCAAAATCTATCTGTCAGATTGCTAGAAGTCACACACTCACATGACGTGGTGTTCCACATAGACAGACCTTCTTGCTGTTTGATGACTTTTAAGCTGAAAAAAAGACTTTTTCTTGCCAAATTAAATGGAAAATATTAGGTGGTTGGTTTTTTTCTTTTTTTAAAAACTCGCCTAATGGAATAGTAAGCCCAGTGGCCTAAAATTCACAGAAAAGTTCATCTTTAAAGAAAAAGGAGTCCACTGTTTTGTTATTGCTGTTTCACAGAACCTTTTTTATATTTCTGTGGGTCTAGAATAGTCAGCTGTTTGTTTCCATAAACAGCCTAGCTAAGTAGCAGATGTTTCCTTGGGCAGTTATTCAATATATCTAGAAAAAAAAATCTCTTTGCCTTCCAGGCTTCTGACAGCTTTGTTTCCAGCTCCTGACTTCTTTTCCCTGCTGAAATGTTCAACCTTTATAGCAGGCCTGCACAACAGGTGGGCCGTGGGTCTCTTGCAGCTTGAAAAACCATTTGTTTGGCCCATCAGCTGCTGAGAAGCATCATGTACTGTTTGATTTGCCCAGCTGCCAAGAGGCAGCAACAAGATGTCCAGCAGAAAATGCATATCTCCTAGCTTGTCACTGATCCCTCAGAATGCATGTATCTGCTAGTCAGCCACCTGGTCAACCAGCAGACACGTAGCTCCAGATCACACACACACATCGCCTCACAGGTCAAAGAAGTGGCGTACCAAGAAAGATTTGGGATATTCAGACGTAATATTTGGCAGGGGGGAGGTTCCAACAGAGATGTAAGGGAAATGGGAAAGCAACAATACAAGGGAAGCTGAAACAGCGTTGAAATGGGTCAGCAGAGAAGGCGGCATGTCACGTGGGAAAGTGAAAATGTATTTTCATTCTGAAAATGACCTGACAAATCCATTTGAGAATCCTGACTCTGTACTAAACACAAGCACCTTTCTGCTAGAAGTACCACGCAATAATAAATGAGTAACAACAAATCCATAGTACTTACTAAGCAGCAATAAAAATGGAATAACTGATGAAGAAATATAAATTGAATAAAAATGCAGAATTTACAAGTTGATATATATATATTTAACATTTCTAAGACGTTTTAATGAGAAAAAATGCAAGAAAAAACTTTGTAAAATGTATAAAGAATCAGGTGCTTTTCTTTTCCTGGATTTAATCAATTAATACTGTAGAGAATATATGACCATGGGTTTACATGGCATTATACAGATGGATGACCTCGTCTTTGAGGAGCTATGGGAGCAAATGGAATTGCTTTTGATTAAGAGGAAGGGGGACACGGAGAGGAACAGACAGAAATGCAAAGATAGGAGACAGAAGCCCTGGGAGAAAGATTCAATTATTGAAGGGACTCTACAGAAGGGTAATGGATAAAAGAAATGGACACGATGCTGGTCATCACAGTCAATATCATAGGCAAAGTAAATGAAGGAAAGACTAAGGAAAGGCATTTCAGTTAAATGTGCTGCAAAGAGAACTGATGTCCCCAGAAAAGAAATAGATGTCCTGTCATTTGAGGATATTGAAAACTATTTTTAAAAAATCATTAGTTAATTTGAGAGTAGTCTTGCACTGTAAAATGTGTCCTATCTATGATTAGCAGCCAACAGTAATCTCTAAGTCTACAAACATAAACTCATATAAAACTTAAGATTTAAAGAAATTAGGACAAGAAGTCTGATGCAGTTGGAGTCGGAAATAAAGACAGAAAATGTGACTAGGGGGGATGACTTAGGCTGGTTAAACACATAGATAGAAACACAGAAACCAGGACACTGGAAGACACTGCAAAAGGGAGCTAGTAATGAGAAATGCTTAGCTGACAGTAACTGAGACTGAAATCAGGGGACTGAGTGATTTGGACCAGCTAGACAAGAACAGGACCCAGTGGTTGAGAATAGAAGGAAAGATAAGGGACAGAACACAGATTGGGCAAGAAAGTCAGGTAAAGTCATCTGAAGTCCCTTAGAGGGAGAAATCTTGGCAAGTAACTGGATATGCGGCTTATAGATAATTTTGAGCCAATACCTGGAGACTTGGGTCTTGATCTGGAGGCTTGGATCTTGATTAACAAGGATATTTGGTGCAAGAAGTTAAAATTAGAGGCTAGAATTATGACTGGATATAAATAGAAACTGGTATTGAAAGGTGAGACAAAAAAAGAGATATTAGAACTGATACAAAGGCTAGAGATGAGAAAGAAGCAAGAATAAGAAAACTTGATGGAGACATTGTTAAAAGTGATATGGGTTGCAAGACAAAAGAAAGGAAGATTCCGTGCCCAAGAGCATGAAATGTATCCCAAGATTTTATTTATTTTTTTTTTATTTATCTCAACGAGTTTCTGTAAAACCCCATGGCAAAATGGTCATTCCTTAGATCACACTGATCGTAGTGAAGTATTACAGTTTATCAGTTACTTTGTTAGCTTAATCACTGTGAATCTAAAGATTCAAGTTCATAAGGTTGTCAGATGCCATCTCACAGTGAAACTTTTAATTCTGTATTTCACTTGTTAAAAATAAAACCCTAAGAAATCGCTACTCAGGACATTATTCAAATAGTGAAGAAAAACACTCAACATTAAGATTTAACATATGAAAGAAATTGAGATAATCATTCACACCTCTTCTGTAAAGCATGATGTCTAATGATGAAAGTATTATATATAAACTAGGTATTATATAAAGCATGAGAACACACATTGAGCGCTGAAGATAAAGAAAATATTGGATAGATATCCCTTTATTCAACTACATCCTTGTCCCCTGCACTGAATGAGACAGGGTACTGTGAAAAATACAGTATCTAATCATATAATTAAAGATTATATCATGATGCATTCACAAAGACGGTTGAACAAAGGTGCGGAAGACAACCTTAATTCTACCATTTCCTAATTTTGGAATGCTTGACTTTACAGCCTTGATAATGGCCTTTTCCAATAAAGTTTTTGATCTCATTAGAAATACCATCACACATTTTCACATGCTTTTGTCCAAGATTTATACATCAGAAATGGAACCGTGCGCACAAGCTTCATAGAACCACCAAAAGTCCTTTTCAGTGTTGAAGTCCTTCAGATAGCTATCTTTCAAACACAAATATAGCAAGAAAGAATCAAGAGCTGTCATTTGCTGAGATTATTGCACTGATTTTGCTTGTTGAAAAACTGATTAAACAAAGTTTCAAACCAACACAGAAAACAATTTAGGTGAGGTTTTCAGGCAAATGACTGAAGCTGTATCTAAGCAATTTTTATTAATGTGGAGGGCAGCTGCAGGGCAGCTTTCCCCTAGTACTTAGGCAGCAAAATGCACACACTAGGTGCTTGGTATGGGCAAAGTTAAATCATAATTTCTTTCTCATTCTTCCTCAGTAGCCTTCAAAGGCCCTACAAGTAACTTCATAGAGGACTATGCAGTCAGCGTGCTGAGTTGCAGTTGCTTGCTTTCTCTATTCCTGGATCTGCTCAACATCTCAGTTTTCTGCCTTGTCCTTTCTGAGAGGGAAAAAGACAGCTGGCCCTGGAAGCTTTTATGTGCATGGTAGCTGAGCGGCTCTTTTTGTTACATCAGGAAAGCATAGACTGAAGCCACTTAGCATTACACTTAACTGCACTGTTAATATAAGACTACAGAAGAGGTGGAAAACAAGGAAAAGGTGCAAAGAAACTGTCAGTGGGAAAGGGCTTAGAAGCGTAAGTTCATTTTGCTAAGGCACAGGGAGAATAAGATAACAGAATCATTTGGAGAAAGGATAGAAGGAAAAAAATATTTGCAGCAGAATAAGGAACTGAGGTATGAAATTTTGATTGATGGACAAAAGGAATGAAATTTGCACTAGAGGAGAATGCGTAATAAGGGGAAAATTGAAAGAGTGGAGTAGGACAGGCAAAGTGCAAAGGGTCTCTTGGAACACAGACATTTGGGGAAAAAAAGAAAAAAAGATAGGCCTGAGAATTCATGGGAACTGAACAGGGTGAGAAGACTGTTAGCAGAAAAGGATGGAGCTGGCTTCAGAATTCACTAGAATGATGGCACGTATAAGTTGGAAATTAATTGGAAGAAAGCTGAAAAGATATGAACTGAGACAATGGCTAGAAAATGGGAAAGAAATGGAGAAGATAAACAAAATAGCAGCCTGAGACAGAGAAACAGGTTAAGCTTCCTGTTCTTAGCAGGAGAGCTTTGGAAGAAAAGCACAAAACAATTAGGCAGGCATCTGGGAAAAAGAAGACATGACAGGGACACCATACGAAAAGAATGGTCAGTGGGGAAGACAGTGCAGAAGTAGAACATTTGTAGATAATGTGTAGAGGAAGTGGTGATTAAATGGAATGAAGATGAATGTACAAGACTTGGGAGGGAAACTACTGGGAGACAGAAAAGTGGGAGTATGGGATTTATAGAAGAAAAGAAGAATTAATAATGTAGGCAGACAAATACATGGTAAATAACCAGATGGGGAAGAAAAAATCAATGGAAATGAGAAAGTAAGAGCGGCAGTGAATGTTATTGTTCTAGTGCTTAGTAAGAAGTCTGGTAACAAAACAGTATATAAAAGTCAAACATTATCTTTGTATGGTACCTTTTTGTGTGGGATGAGGGGGTCTTGGGAAACCGGATTGGGAGCTAGGCATAGGCATCTAGTGAACCTACAATATGTATGGAGAAGAGGATAATCTGCTTTATTATTATTTTAAACAGAAGCAAGAAAGAAAACATTTAAAACCAGTGTCTACACCAGTTCATAATAGCTTAGTATCTGTTTGCATCTGTTAAAAAATATGTAAGTATATTTAAGACCCACATTTGGGTTATTTATTATGATTATTTGTTAGCATTTTATGTATATTCCAGCAAACTGTTATCTACCCAGTATTTAAAAAACCCAAACCCAATCCTAAAATATCCTTCTTTTTATAGTCTCATGTTCAAATTTCTTTTTATTATCTCTCCCATTTTACACGACTTTACATGAACTAAAAGTGAATCTGAATCACTGTTACACAATAAGAAAATAGAACAGAAAATATCCCACTTATTGACAAATGCGATTATCTTTTATGCTTAAATTAGTCCTATTCCTAACTCACATTGATATAAAAATATCAACACTAAATATCACTTCAAGTTGACAAGTATCCTTTTATTTATAGTAGATAGTAGATAAAATCTTTATATTTAATTATGATTTCCTTGCATAATATTTTCTTAAATGCTGAAATTACACTTGGTATTTCAATTATTTCACCTCCCCACAGAACGCTGCAGCTTTCCTACTTTTGTTTGCTTAGTTATAGAACTGCATAGCATGCTTAATACAGTAAGTTGAAAAAAAATTAATGATTGTTGATAAAGAATCTATTACCGCAGACATGCTTTCATTCTGAGATACACATAAATTTTTGAGAGGAATGAGAAAGGCATAAGTATTTCTCTAGTAAGTATTTTTTCCCAGAGCCTGAAACATGGAAGAGACAGTATTATATTCTTTATTGCGGAATATATTGTATATTCTATATAATAATTCTTCTATAGTGCATACTAGAGTATTTAAAATATCATTTACAGATAAAATGTATGGATGTAATTGAAATTTTGCAAGATTGGAAAGACATGGTCTTTGTTGAACCCTTACAAAAATTCAAAAAAGTGTCGGAAAAATCCCAGTTTCACCCGTTGGAAAGCTTTTGTAGAGTTTTGCAGCTAAATTCTCCAAGGAGCCCATCTGTACTGAGCATGCTTTATCCTGGTGCTACAGGAATGAAGCAGTTCTATCCCTGCAACTCTCTCTCCTCATTCTTGCAAACAATTGCCGTGCTAAGTATTGAAATAAGAACAGAGAAATTGTCTTTGCTTTTCTCTCAGTGCTTCCCTCGCTGGTATCCAAGCAGATGCAGAAGAAGAGACAGAATGTGTACTGAAAGCAGTAGGGAACGAACACGAGCTTGATGGGGAGGCGGGGGGAAGCAGAGAATGCAGAGAGAGATGTGGTACCAAACAGGGAAGGCTGGTAATGGGGAATGTCAATGCGGCATGGACTCTCGAAATGGCTGGATGAGAGGAGGCAAGAGCAAGGGTCAGGCAGAGGCAGGGGGCTGGGGGTCACTGAGAAGAGAAGGAGCTTGTAATTAAAGAAATAATCAGGGTGGCATGAAACTGAGCTCAGAAGAGAATGCTGGAAGAATGTTAAGTTAGGAAGAAAGAAACACAATGTAATGCAGAGCAAGGAAAGAGTGAGATTAGTCATTGACAAAAGCTGGAATTGGAATGAGGAGGAAGAAACTAGGAAGAACTGGGACACAGATACAGGGACATGTGTTAAGAGGGACACAGATAAAAAGGAATTTATGGTGAAAGGGGATCCTCCTTCCAATGTTGGAAATGAACACAAAGAGTCCTGACACTCAGCGTTACTCGTCTGCCATTAACTGTTTCTTGAACTATTTCTGAAACCTGTCAGCCTATAATAGCTGATCCACAACAACAATAAGCTCCTACAGTTACATTTCTGTTGTAGGGTTACACACTGTGGTAGATCTAAAAGTTCTGAACTGTTGTATGACAATTAAGCCGAATATAATAAACAATAAAAAATAGCAACTCTGTTTCTTGCTTCTTTTTTCCTTTTCCTTAAGAAAACCCTATTTGAATTATATGTTAAGACTGCAAAGCAGAGACAGGAAATGTCAGAATTAAGGTTGCCTTTGCAATGTGATCCAACATCACAATTGGAATATATTATGGTCCAGTCTTTAATTAAATAATCATCTGTGGTAGGGTTTTTTGTGTTTTTTTTTTCCTTACACCACCTTGGACAGATGAATCAAGGAAAGGTCATCATTACTGACAATGTTGCTTGTAAGTCCTTCATTTCATTTGATGCATAAATGGAAATATATGAAATGAACATAAGTAGGCAGAGGATAGCTGGAAAAGAATGGATAATGATGATTAAAAAGTCCAAGTGCTGCTCCTGTGCAGTCTGGCATAAGTCCTTTAGAATACATCTTCCAAAATATTGAGTAATTATGTGTTGCTCATTTTATAAGTATCCAGCTTGGTATCTCAGCCCATAAATGGAAGTCAATTCAACAGGAACAATGATTTTAAATACACTGAATACATTTGCCAAAAATGCAAAGTATTCTGAAAAAACAGGTCCTAGCTTCTCAAAAGTTAAGCAATTTGTCACCTTAATCTTTCTGTGACTCTGTTTCCCAGCTTTCAAATGGGAATACTTCAAACTTCACTTTCTTGTGGGAATGCTCTGAAGATAAAGTAATTAATGTTTGCAAAGAGCTCGGATACTGCAGTGACGGGTCTAATGGAATGGCCTCCCAAGAAACTCAAAGTCTGTCTTTGCACCAAACAAAATAACAAAATGACTGGATTATAACAAAATGACATAATGACTGGATTCTTACTAAATCTATTACGCCAATAGGGCATACAGTTTATGGTAAGGAAAGCAGGATTCTGGAATAACAAACCTCACAACATGTACCCACTTCCCAGGCAACGTTTAATCTGGCATACTCCAAGTTCTGAGTTATTGACTTTGCAGACCTAACTTGCTTTGAACCTAAATGTTTTTGTTTATATACACGTGTTTGTCCTACATAAGAACTTATTGCCTCTTTTGTATTTGTTTATATGCTCAATACATTAAAAGCTTGTTGACTTTTTATTCTGTTGTTACAGCCTCCTTGTGGCACACCAGTAACAACTCTCCAGGAATTAGTAAAAGTGATTAAATAACACACAGAAGATGTCAAATGATACTGTTAAGATGACTGACTTCGAAATGCAAAATAAAGGCAATTGAGAGTGATTACTGGAGCGAATCATTTTAGGCTAGCCTCTGAAAAACGCACCTTCATTTACAATTGAAAACAAATGCTATTTTTACTGTTTAGTATGCATGTAGGTAGATTTAGCCTGTTGACTAGAGAAGACATTATAACATAAATACTATCTTAAAAACTTGCTCTTTACTAATACCTTGGTGTTTGCAATATATATATACACACATTTAGATTCACGGGGGAAGTAATATGGCTCTCTTTAGTATTTCATGTAAAAATTTACTCAGCAGATTTGTTTTATTAAAATGTAAATAATGGGATATGGTAAATGAAAAATCCAAGAAGGAAATAAACAGATTATTTATTGTTAATGCTCAGAGCATTTTATTGAAACATACCTTTCAGTAACTGCCACTGAATATTAGCTATGAAATTCTTATCATGCCTTGAATGTTACCTATTAGGTTTAGTCATTTGTATAGTTAAAAGGCTCATAATGTTTCAAATATACCTTTAAAAACATTGTTATCTCACATCTAACCATACATATTCACAAACACTGCATTCAGCATGTCTGAGATTCAACCCAATATCACTTCAAATTAATTATTCTTCTTTAATTGCTATGTATAAACAGAAATGACCTATTAATTTAAAGAAAATCTATCAGTACAGAATGTATTCTCTCTTATAAACAAGCGAGATGAACTTGACCTTGTTTGAACTTGTTTTGATGTGGCCCAGATGGTAGGCTACATGCTTGAATAGCAGTCTAAAGCTGAGGAAAAACTCATATAGCAAGATCTAGATTTATAGCCTTTTGCAAATTCCTACCTTGTATTGTCCTTTCAGCATCTGTTCTGCCCCCACTGCGGTCAGCTTCTATCTCTGGGGTCAGAGAGTCTAAAAACATAGAAAGGTAAGACTGACACATATTTCATTTGATTCTTATAGCCCTTTTTACAACCTGTTACTCCAATGCTGAATTACAATACAATCAACCTTTGTCAGTTTTTTTAATGTTGAACAATGACTGGAGGCCAGGACAATTTTTTGTTAGACTAGGAAGATTAATGAGCAATAGATTTTTCAAGCATAAAGGGGGGGAGAAAAAGAAGAAAAAAAAATTGACTTCTCAAGCTAATAATATAAAATTGTCCTAGTTTGGACATTCTCTCCAGTGAGTTTATCTGCACATACTATATAAAATAACAAAACAATAAAGAGAGAGGCATCACTTGAATGAAGGAAAGAATAGAGATTTTCTTTTTTTTCTCCTCCCATCATGTTATAAATTTTCAATATAACAAGCTTCTTTTGGCACTTAAATTGAAAGTTAATGACAAAAATTGGTTTCTTACCATTTAGGACCCTGAGACTATCTGTTGAAGCTGCCTGTTTCAGTGTCTGTTCTGCTTGCTCCCGTCGTTTAGTCTCAAATTCAAGTGCTTCCTGCAATTTCCTTTTTGCCTTCTTTTCCTTCTTTAGCCTTTTTTGAATTATTGCTAGGAAAAAAGAAAATCAGTGTACTCAAACTGGGATCTGAAACTTGGCTACATGACTACCTATTAAGAGTACTGAGAAATGCTACAACTGCAACAGTTCATATAAATTGCTTAATTATACAATGCCAATTCAAATAATTTGAAATTTTGCTGGAATCACAGTAGGATTCTACTGTGCTACTGTTCTATACCATGGTATTGAAAACTCTAGGTGCTATTCAGCTAATGCATATATATAGTTTTTATAAACAGATAAGAATCTGTGAACGTACAAAGCAGAAAAGCTTGGAACTGGCAATGAAATTTACTTTTTGTATCATCTGATGTAGATACGCCTCTGTCTCTGGAGGAGAGGTGTTTTTTCAGGATTAAGTCCACCACTTTGTTATTGCCCACAGTTAGTGTACACATCGTGATGAAGTTCTCTCCTGCCTGCCTGCCTGCCTGCAGCTTCTCTCCCACAAGAGGGAGATCTGGCTGCTTGGGTGTCTGGGCTGCAGGAGGAGCTCAGCCCTCCACCCTGCTGTGGTCCTCATTCCTTAGGGAAAGGCCCTGAGCTTTCTAACTCCCCTCCAAGCTGCTGCTTCCTGCAAGCCATCTGAACTCTTGGAGCCTGATCTCTTCCCCGTATTTATTTCTTATCCACATTTCCCTTTGTCTTTCCCTTTTATCTTTCTTGCTTTCTGTCAGCTCCTGTCCCATCAGCCAACTAGCCTTGAAGAAGTCGCAGCAAATCTTTTACAGTGCTGGATCCCCTAGCCAAGTAAATATTACTTTACTTTGTCAAATGTGAGGGAAATATTAGGAAAGGAATGAGTATTTTAAAATTAAGCATTTGAAGGCCCTAATCTAGACAAATGTTTTCCTCATATCTCTTCAGTTCAAATTTTACAAGGAAAAGGATTGCAAGATCAAAGTGTAAGTGGATCATACAAGGGCTGTTTTAAAGAAACTTCATTACAAATTTCTTTTCTATGTTACCAGTGACTTACAACCACAAAGTAAGACTTGTGTGATCCCTAACTGAAGGAACATATCACAGGCTATGTTCCTGATGGAAAAGGATAACGTGAACCAATTCTTCTACTCGATAAAAGCCAAAGTGAGCCTCTAAAGAGATCTGTAAAGTCGTAGAGCATACCATTATCCCCCCCGCCACACCCCAGCCCTTCTTACATAGCACGTTCAGCGTTTTCACAGATGTGCATGTAAGAAGCTTATTTTCCTTACGATCTTCCCAGATAACCCTTTGCTGGAGAGTCTATAATTTTTACACTCAGTAAACAATTATCTGCTAAACTACTAACTAAAGAATTCTGTACACACACTAGAAGAATTACCCTTACCCAGACCAGAAGCTAGGTGATACTAAGTTTGACTGCCAAGATTTATCATAGAATCATAGAACCATAGAGTGGTTTGGGTTGGAAGGGACCTTAAAGATCACTGAGTTTCAAACCCCCTGCCATGGGCAGGGACACCTCCCACTAGACCAGGTTGCTTAAAGCCCCATCCAGCTTGGCTTTGAACACTTCCAGGGATGGGCCTCCACAACTTCTCTGGGAAACCTGTTCTGGTGCCTCACCAACCTCACAGTAAATATTTTTTTCTAATATCTAGTCTAAATCTCCCCTCTTTCAGTTTAAAACCATTACCCCTCGTCTTACTGCTACACTCCCTGAGAAAAGAGTCCCTCCCCACCTCTTCTGTAGGCCCCCTTTAGGTACTGGAAGGCTGCTCTAAGGTCTCCCCAGAGCTTTCTCTTCTCCAGGTTGAACAACCCCACCTCTCTCAGCCTGTCCTCATAAGAGAGGTTCTCCAGTCCTCTGATCATCTTAGTGGCCCTCCGCTGGACTCGTTCCAAGAGGTCCATGTCCTTCCTGTGCTGAGGGCTCCAGGTGGGGTCTTACCAGAGCAGAGTAGAGGGGCAGAATCTAGCCTTGTATCTCACTCCAAAGTAACCTCTGGTACATGCCTAGTGGTGAATGCTGGCAAAGGTAAAAATGTACTTCCACCAGTTCATCCTCCTTATTTCCAGCAGTCTGCGATGGTGGTATCTTTCACAAAATGCAAATAATGAAACTTTTAAATGGAACCGTCATTGTTATTACTGTTTAATGTATATGCCAAGAATTGCCACTTTTTGGGTGATCTTGGATATTTTGTGTTGCTATACAGAACTGTTCAGACACAATATGAACATAAGTGCATACCCTGTAGTCAGAATAGCTATATAATTTACATCCAAGACTTTGGAATTTTGGTTCTTTCACATTTTATATAGTAACAACTATTTTACAGGCTAATTAGCTTATACTATCAAAGAACATCTACTATCTATACAAAGGCTAAACTAAATACATTTTGAATCATTGCACGGTTTTACTGTTTTCATTATAAGTACTTTGGAAGTGATTGCAATAAATGAGAAGGAAACATATGTTGCTTTCTGAATTAAAATGTCATCATGGCTGACACATTGTAGATGCGACTACAGCAGTCAGAGCCAGAATTAGCAAGCCCTTACTGTGTAGCTGCTCACAGAAGAGATATTATCCTACTTTCACTAGTTGATGAGACACATCCTACAGCCTTAGGAATCACTAATTGGAATATTTACAAAGAAGGAAGGAAACAGTACAGTAAATAAGCAGCTCTGTAGAACACACAGTAGCAGCAGTGGATTTCATGTTCTGAAAAATGGCAAAAATATTCAGATGTAGCCACTAAAGATAAAGATATTTGACTTGTGTTAACATGACGAGCAAAAGATAGATGTCTTTTGCCTAATGCTGAAGATCCCATTCATCTAATGATTTTTGACCTGTCACACAGTGACTCGTGTTTCTATGTTGCAGCTTTTAAGTGTATTTCATTTTCTTCGTATGGTATCTCTTAACTTAACAGGGATATGGTACATTTCTCCCACCTTGCTCATGCTTCCATTAAGGCATGTGAAACTTTAAGACATGATGCTTTCTATTTGGAAAACTAATAGTGGGCAAAGCCTCCTATGTATTTTTCTACTTTTAACTGAAGAATAAATTCTCCCAATAATTACAATCTGGCCTTAGTTTTCCTCTCTTACTTGGATCTGTTCATTTTAAAGAATAATCCATTACTTTTCTTTCTTTTGTACAGAAGTATCCACCAGCAGAGATAGTCAGCCTCATTATATTTGATTTGCTGCATACCACCATTAAGCGTTCAAATCCATTCGTCTTGAGTCTGAGTCTTATACCAGTGCAGTATCACCACTAGAGAGATACGTATGAAAAAGCAGGTAATGCATCGTGCTGAAAATAACATTGTCAATTATTTCAGTACCCTGAACAAAATAAGTGACTATCCCATGCTCTTTCCTGACATACAACTTTGAGTGGAATTAATTTTGTGTAATTTTAATTGCTCAAAACACATGTGTCTAGTCCAGCCTAGTCAACTATGTTCCCTCTGGAGTTAAAGGGAACAGAAAGAAGTCCTCACAGTGTAATTGACCCCACCTACCTGTCTGAGAACAGGATATACAAATCTCTTTCTTTATTGACCTGAAAGGGAACTTGTATTAGTTTAAATGAGGTGCTTAGCTTCTAGAGGCCATAACTTAAGTAAGGTCAGATGGGTCCACCCCAACCTCTTCGGTTGTGCATGTGGTTTCCTAACTCTAAAAAGGGATATATATTTGAGCAGCTGTGAGACACAGAGGTAGAAGGATGTGAAGAATAACTGAGCTCTTTTACAAAACTACTCAAACAGTGGAAGTAGTGCAATTGTACTGAACAAAATAGGCCAGCTGTGGAAAAAGGGATGATTCAGTGCACAGCTGTGTTAACTGTTAATAGTGATTGTCTTTAAAAAGGTATTCTCAGAAGTTAAAAAAGGGAAATTAATGATGTGACAGTCCTACCCTTTAATCGGTCAAGGCACGAAACAGGGTTAGATTGTGTACTTACTGGTAGAAAGCTAAAGGTATAATGATACTGGTTGTGAACCCAAGTGTTCTCGGGATTCCCTATTTAGCTGGTTCCCAGAAAACTAAACTGGACAAGAAAAGAGTTATAACTATAGCCCTGCAAAAATACATATCTGACTTGTCATGTTCTGTGTTAAACAGCAAGTGAGCCCCAGAGGTTAACTGTCCCTTGCAAAGTAATTAGACACTGTTAAAGGGCGAGACACACATATACAGAAAAATAGAGCCATAAAACAAGATGGGAACATGCTCATAAGGCAAATAGTTAATGTAAATCACTGTAAACTGCTTTACCTTTACTATCAATCTTTTAGAATGTTGTACTAAAACAATATAATGAAATTATTTTAAAATCTTTAACACGTATATGCTTTAAAGTGGGCTGATTTTAATGTTTGAAATACTACTAATGTTACTGCCTTATCAGAAGAATCTTAGCTGCTCCTTGTACAAACGTGTTTGATCTACTATGCATTATAAAGGGCTTATACATCACTATTACCATTATATTTATCGCATGTGGTTTGCCTGAATTTGCAACATATGACTCTAGCACATAAGAACAGAGACAAGAGTTCCTAAAACCTTGCAGATTCTTAAATTTGATGGAAGTTGTCTTTGTATTAAGTAGCTACCCTTTTTCATAATGATCACAAGCCGCCATAACAGCACTTATGGTATTTATAATTGTGTTGTGTATTACTGATGTAACAAGTAATATTAAAGAAAAATGTTGAGAAAAAGGAAGGTCCTTGTCTTAAATCTCATAAAGATCCTATGCAGAATCAGGCAGGTTGTAAAACTTCCTGCATTGCAGTCAGCCTTGACATAACATGAGGTAAAGGGGAGAAATTTTAATCAAACACAGGTGTTTGATAAAAAAATTACGTTTTCTAAGGAAATAAATTACAAGGTGTTTATGTCTGCTTAATTAAGATACCTCTGTTCTTCTGCTCCACAGCCAACTGTTTTTCAAGAGTTTCCCTCAGTTCTCGTTCCCTGAAGAGCTCCATCTTCAGCTCTGTCTTTTCCAGTTGGACCTGTTTCTCTTGAGCTCTGGCATTGTCTATAGCAACCTTTAGTAGACCCTGTTCAAAGATAAAGTTGGATAATGTTTGAAGAATGTTAGAACAGCTGACACAATAAATAACTTCTGTTATTTTTCCTTGATTAGTCATGTGAGATTTTACAAATGAAATAATCCTGTTACTGGCTCAAAGCCACCCAATTATCAACAGAAAATTTTTACTGGAATTATTTTTGATAGGTGGGCAAAAATCTGTAAAAAGGCAGGAGTGAAGTTTTCCCAGAAAATGTAAACTTACCTTTGACTGTGCATATAACTAATGTGAAAAAGTTATAAAGATAGATTTAGTCTTTGTAACAGATAAAAGAGACAAACCTACATCAGGCATTTGCTTGTGACCAAAACAAAAAGCTGTCCCATTGAAAAAGAACTGGCAGTCTCACAATCACATCATCCACAGAATGCCACAACTCAAGCTAATGGAAATTACCAACAGGAGAAAGACTCTTTTAAAAGCTTGCCATGTTGCTCCTTTTTGTTGTTAATTATTATTATTTTCAGACATTTTCATATCCCATATAGTTTCCAAGGAAGGTAGGGTTACTGGGTTGCTAAGCAGAAGACAGTCACAAAGCAGGAAGACATCTCTGTTTAAAAGTCTGTTCGTTGACCCTGTACAATTGTTAACTCACAGCAGAGAACAAAATGCAATCATCTCTCAATTTCTTGACCTGGGGTGGTTGAAATAAACTCTGCCTTATTTTGTTGCTATTGTATCAGGAAATGATGATTCAGTCTAGTCTAAACTTTTCTTGAGAATTTCAACTTCACAATTTCTTGTTTTTTGCAAGGAAACAGGAAGATGCCAGCATAGCTAACAACTAGATAGTTTAGGACACTGAGACAGAGTATGGAAAAGAGGAGGAGAAATGGGATTGAAATAAATGAACATGGGAAGAGGGAAGATTTCCTTTTCCATTTTCCAGAAGCCTGGCCAATAGGCTTTTAGGTCTACACCTGAATCTCTCCCCTTGAAACTATCATAATAGAGTAGATAATTAAGCATGGGTATGCACGTATGAACCTCCATGGATTCGAACCAAACTCTTCTGTATCCTAGGCAAGTCTCCTGACACTTAACTGTAGAGATAATTTGACCCAACAGAGATTTAATTACTGATACAAAGCAAAACAATGCCAACAAGAGAGACTGAAGAGTACTCCCCAGTAGCTCTGTTAGGGAAGCTTTCAGCTAACAGACAAAAGGTTCACACTCACAACCTGGTATCAGAACAGAACTATAGACATGAAATCATGTCCCCCAACTGCCAGGTAAGCTTCCTCACCCCCAGACACACTTCCTAAATTGGATTCTGGGTTGCACATTTCTTCACTAAAATTCTTTGATGTATCTCCAAAAAGGAATGGAAAAAGAAACCTGCTTGATGACACTGCAGAAATGGGAAAAAGTATTTTTCATGAATGTTAGTCTGCACATTTATCCCACTAATCTTTCCAAAGCCTGCTTTGAAATTTGTGTCCTTCAAACTCCTCTTTTAAGCTTGCTTTCAGAGCCTGTTATTTTCAGTACTCCTCATCCTCATTCTTAACTAAATTGTTGCCTCAAGTGTCGTCTCATTCAGAGCTTAATGCTTTGCAGCTCTATTACACTTCAATCTATTAAGGTCCCCAGGAGCTGAAAGAACTCAACACCTTCCAACTGCAAGGCCCAGATGGTCACTATAATGATACATAAGTATAAAACTGCTTTAAAGGACCCAAAAGCTATTCTAAAATAGCTAAAACACAAAGGTATTTTGTGTTGAATATTAAACCTGAATAACTACTAAACAAAACTACATAAAGCTAAATACAAAGCTCTACAGACATATGCAAAGTAAGATCCAATTTAAAATATTTGTAAAACCTTTCCAATCTATTTTTTAAAAAGTTTAGATGCACCTGAATTCTATTTCCCTCCCCCCCTATGTTATCCTATGCTTACAACCATCATAAACTGTTTTCTACATGGGATGTATTTGAAATAGTAAGAAAATCAAGGAGGAGTTGTTTATCAATACGTGATATACCTGCTACTGGTTTATGTATGAACTCTAGAGTACTTTAGTCACCTCCAATTCATCACTTACTGGAACGTGTGATTCATCCAAATCACTAATAAACCAGGTCAAATGAAATTACATGAAAAGTATTTGTTGATGAAAAGTGTATTGTCAAATAAGTTTAAAGCTGCAAACACCCTCCTCCCAAATTCTTAAAATCCATCTTGTTTAACAATAAAATCAAGCTGCTAAAGCAACTGCCATCTTTACTCAATTCAACTACATTAATGTACATGTTTTCTTCTTCATCAGGAACAAACAATTAGTAACAAATGAAAGAGATCATTACATCAAGTGCCCTTTTAGATCACCCCAATTAAAACTTTAGTTTAGCTGTATTTTAATTCTAAGATACCAAATTCTAATTTTCTGCTCTGATTGCTCTTGTTGACTTATCTTTGAAAGATGTACTCTCAGTGCAAAGCCTAGAGATTATTTAGCAAGATGCCAATGTTGGCACCACTTAATGTGTTGATTGGTTGTATTATCAGTAGCAGTTTAAAATAAATTACTATTAAACTATTATTGTCCTTGGCTGACAAAACACAATATTTTGGTGTTCTTTAAATATGAAACAATCATTATGAATAAACATGGAGAATAATGCTAGAGTGTAACACTGATGTGTGTAATTTTATATTAAGAATTGCTGCAAAGTACGAAGCTGCTAAAAGCATATTACATTTTCTATTGAATTTCTACACCACACTTCCTCCCCCAACCTCTCCTTTTTTTATACTTGCTGCTAACATAGCTAATGGTAATACATTACCTATTGCTGCTGATTATGTCTGAAAAATATTAGCTTTTTGGAGCCAAGACCCACTAGGGACTACTTATAAGCTACACAAAATTAAGTTTCATTTTTAGAAGTTAAATCAGTGCACATCAGTAGGCGTCCAAAATGAAAAAAAAATCTGCACTAGAGCCAAACTGATGCATATGCAAAAGTGCTGTTGCTGCCAATGACAGCTCTCCTGCAAAAATACTGGAAACATTCAATATCTCCCTGTATTCAATGCAGAAGGGGGTGAGAAAAACAGCTAAAAAGTACAGCATCTAAAATCATTCGTGCCCCTTGGAACAGGAATAGCAATTTCAGAGTTGCATGAAATTCTATTAATTCTCCCAGTGGATCAGCTGTAAAAGATTATACAAAATACAGTATGTCCAACTTGTATTCGCTATGGCTAATCCTCTAACCTGATATTAAATCAATATGCTGCCAATGACAATGGGAAATGCAGTGCAACACAGGACATTAACAAAAAGAAAATATTTCCCTTTAGGGAAGGTCAGATGTTATGGAGGCTGGATAATGATAATTGTAGCGAACATGCTCAGGTTCCAGATTTGTTTTTAATACAGTATGGCTCTATCTGTAGCCAGGCTTTAAATAAGGCATGCCATTCTTCCCCTCTGTGTCACTAATTATTTTTTTTTTCTCAATGTAATGTAAAAAATAGACATTTTCCCCCTGGAGTTTGATAGATCATTCTGATTCAGTTTGTTTACTTTAATGCACTTGTTTTAATATCTTCCACCGATAAATTCTTCAGAAATGTCTCAAACAAAAAGTTAAGTTGATATACGGTTGAAGTTTGTTCCCATTCTGTGATGTATCCAAAAGCACCATTGTGTTAGGACAGTTTACTGATCCTATAGAAATTAAACATATATCAAACCTCAGCTCAGCCTTAAAGCCAGTATTAACCATCATTATTTTTAAAAAACACAAATAACGTGTTGCTTATTTTGAAAGGGGTGGAGGGGAAGTTATATAGAAAATACAGTGTGTTCCACCTAACATAATTTAGCTACGCAGTTCTATGTGACATCAAAACAGCCTTACTAACTAGTCCAGTGGTCTATCTAGAAGATCAAAACCTGTTTCCAACAGTCGCCCACAGTGAGTGAAAAACTAAGAAGAACAAGGCATGCACACAGTCAAAGACAGCTTTCCTAGTCAATCCTCCTAGCTTCCAGAGATTTGTAGCTCAGGGGCTTCCTCTTGCAGTATTAGCTATTCATGGTGAAAACACTTCCAAATAACATTGCTTCTTTTTAGTCAGGAAATTAGATATAATTTGTATGGTCTCATCATTAAAACTATCTAGTGAAAGGCTTGCAAAAAAATCAATATATACATTTTTAGTTAACTTTGCTTGACAGGTAAATTTCTGAATATTTGGTATTTGTAACTGACTACTGACTTAGTAATATAAGCAAAGTAAGATATCACAGCTTGACTATCTCTCCAGATGACTCCAGAAAGACATTTTTGTAATATCCCAGATTGAATATCTCCATCACAGGTGAAGACATACTGCACGAGTATAAGTGACATTTTTCCATTAATATTTTCTGTGAAAAATAAAATCATTCCCTTGAATTTTAGTGGAAGATAAATAAAATAACATGAAGTAAAATTGTGATTTTTACTTTATCCAGTGTTTGCAATATTTTTCTCTCGTATTTAGTTGTAGATGGTAACACTGCAGAAGACTCACAGCAATGTTTTCATAGGGGAATTTAGTTTGTTATCATGCATTTCTTTTATTAATATCAATGGGATACTTGCAACTTATTTTACATATCTCTTTAAAAGTAGTTAGCAACAAGAGTGTGTCAAGCAATACAGTCCTGATAGAAAAATACAGCTACGAGAGTGCAACTAATTCATCCCTTAGATATTAATGGAAATTCAGCTTGGGGACAGTAAAGATTCAGACTCTAAAAGCTTAAAATAACACTACTATTACCCAAGAATATTGTAGCATCATGAAAAGTTGTGGTTGTAACATAATTTGGCATAACTGGGCCATGATTCAAAAAAGTGAATTTATGCAAGGGGTACAGAAACATCTTTAGCCTTCTCACTAGCACCCACACAGCATTTAGCTGTGACCCACCTTCCATCACCCTTCATCCTCTCTGCAGCTGCACACAGACTTCCAGCATTTAATCTGGAAGAAATCAACAAATATACTTTGGGAAGGAACAGACATATCATTTAATTTAGGGTCTCTGGGGAAATTTATTTTCTCTTCCTTTTAGATGTGCAGATATACATCTGAATAAGAAAATATGATTCCAATCTCATTTCTTTATTTTACGTGTGCATTTGTTTAATTATATTTTGTTACAGTTTATTATTTGCATCTCAGCAGTCCCCAGCAAGAAATAAACATTGTTTGTTCTGGGTACTGCATATTGTTATTATCTCCTCTTTAAATGTACAAATAATTAAACATTGTATTTTTGTTTCAATAAGTATTTATGGAGAAGTAAGAAAAATATATATGATATACAAAAGGAAATAGACCGGGGTGATAGTGACAGCAAATAGACTTGTCTAACATTTGCCTAAAATTACAAATTAGTGATTAGGGGCTATCTTTTTAACTTCAGTATGGATGGAAGGCACAGACTCGCTTGTGTTTAGTGGTCAATTTTGAAGGATGACTTAGACTTCCAAAATGGAAGTAAGTAGAGTTGGGCCCCATGTTCAATTACCTAAGCTCTTCAGCACCTGAAAGACTTGTTTTCAAATATCAAAAGCGTTTAGAAATTTTTGATAATATACCCAAAAGCACTGTCCCCATGGCAAGGTTTAGGATCCTCCTCACCCTGACAAAGGTCAAAATTAGAGCTCCCACTGCCCATACAGTGCAGGGAGCTACTTTAAAACATTTTAAACCAGGACAGACTCTACAACCTCTTCTGGAGGTGCACAAGGTCTATATTATGCAGATCCTTCAGATCCTGCACTTCACACAACTGAATATACACAACAGGATCACAGCACAAATACCTACCATGACATCCATGCTCATTGGTGTAGCCAGAGGCTGCTTGCCTATGCATTTGTGTGACCATTCAATCCCTAAAATATAGGTAATCTCCACCACCACATGTGGCAGGTTGTGCATGCACCCCAGTCCCATGACCTAAAGAAGATATATGCTTGCATTGCACAAGCAGAGATATAACCTCTCTGTAAAAGGGTATCTATTTTCATCATGCATGACCCCAGGGAAAAAAGAACAGCATTTACCAAAACCACTCATGTAGCCTTTGGTTAGATTTCTGCTATTTTCTGTTTCAAAAGCACCTTAGTACTGGAGGCAGGGAATGGACTGTAGGCCATTTCTAGATCTCCCCTAGTAAGTTAGATCTGCTCCATTGCTGGTAACCTCTGTCCTTAATGCTAGAGTACCTGGAACAAGACGGTGAAGTATCTGATCCACCTCCTCTTTGAAACCACACCTCTGTACTGAAAGGGATGCAAAATTCATCTGGACCAAAGGAAAGCAAAGAGGAATTTACCCGGTGACATGAGTCCTTCTGACCCACGTACTAAATCCATCATGGGTTTCAGCTAATGCTTATGCATTTCCTAACAAAGTCACAAACAACATTGCAAGCAGGGACCATAGTACAGAATTCCCTCTTTCCACAAATCCCATTAATGAGTTCAAACTTGTAGTCAAATACCTAAAACTCAGTTCTGAAAGTGTCACTATCACAGTATTTAACTCAATTATGGGCCTGGGATAGCTCCCTCTCATTGCAATAATTGCTAAATATGGAAACAATTTTAAATTAAATTGATTTGAGAAACTGCCACTATTGTGCATAAGCTATTGTAATAGACTCTACTGTTTTAAAGAGAATACTTAACTTTTTCTACACAGGTGGGAAAATCAAAGTAGCTTTTTAAATTTTTTTTGTTTTTTTAATGAAGTGGTTTTCTAATGTAGTCCTGTTAGAGATTAAATCTATGAGGAGAAAAAATGCCTTGTTGGTATATGAAAGGATTTCCAGAGATCCATGGAAACCACGTAATGCAATGTGGGGACATACTGAAAAAATCCAAAAGGACTTGTGTCCCACCTGTTTACCCTGATAGATGATTTGTCGTGATGTGGAACCTCAAAGTAAGAAGAAGTAAGTACAAAAGCACAATGAGAGAAGGCATAAAGAAGTTTCTGGTTTCTTTGCAACAATTCGATTATTTAATCGAAAGGCAACATTGCCTTTTATTTTGGCTCTTCACTCCAGATAAGATTAGGGTTTTTTAAAAAAAAAAATAATAAAGCAATGACTGAATTTCATATTCACATTTTCTGTAAAACAAAACTGAATGCATTCTTGGCAAATTAATCCTGGTCATTTATCCTGAAGTAGTGCAGCACTCATATTCAATCACAAGATTAGCTAACCTGTTGATGTTGAATGCTTTGCTCATTAGGTTGCTGTCTAGAGACATTGAGTGCACACATCTGTCAAAAAAATTATGAAGAACTTTCCTGTACATGCATGCACAGCTAAAACATTACATACTTTGCTAACTGTATTTCTTCCGTTAGAAAAAAAATGCATTCTTTACTGATTGCAGCAAAGCTGTTAGAAAAATGCTAACTGTACCTTGGTTTGTGATTTAAATATTTAAGATCCTAAGTCTCAGAACCACGAAAAGCAATCATAAATACGGTCTTTCAGATCAGGCAGATATAGCAATATGTAATTCTTAAATCGCAGCATTTTTTCATTATTAGATCTCAAAACATCATTAATGAATGGATCATATACTTTTCATAAAACAAGAAGTGCCATAAACTTTAATGAGGTTGCTTAAGAAAGTAAAGTGAGCAGGATTTGGCCCTACTCTGTCATAGCCTTTGCTGAACAGAATATTGACATTGATTTTAGTCCTGTGAGGAGCAGGGAGTTGGACTTGAGGATCCTTATGGGTCGCTTCCAACTTGAGATCTTCTGTGATTCTAAGTATTTGCACGAATGAGCAGGGAAAAATATTGTGACAAACACATTAGAAGTTAGTAGCTGCACAGACAAGGCTTATCTGGAATGAGTACCATATGGCTGCATTATTTCCTGCACTATCATTTTGTTTCTGCATGCAACATACAATCATATTGTTGCAGAAGCTGCATCTGGGGAGCACATGATCACTGAATTTGTGGACAAAACATTTCTTCATTTTGATATGAAACACTCACATCTTGGCTCCAAGCTACATGCTAGTGTGTACCTTAAATAATATTTGAATCAGGCTGTACTGTACACACAATAGACATTGTGACTACTGAATAGGAAATCTGCAGAAAATTTGGTAATACCCTTTGAAGTCTATTCTTTGAAGACAGCACTTTAAGTGAAATGAGCTTATTTATAAAAGAAGTGCTTTTTGTGAATGCTTTTATGGAAGACACATTTCAAATAGCTCTAAATATCATTTCCACCTTGGCACTCCAGCAATTTAAAATAACTATTTATTAAAGAAATGTTTCTCTGCTTAGTAAATGAGATAAAGTTAAATAGTAAGATACATTTCATTAGCCTGTAATAAAAAGAGCATTTAAGAAAAATGTTGTTAAACACACCAATGTAATTTTCATCGAATTCTCTGCTGTGGTTTAATATACAATCTGTATTTTTATGTACTGTATCTGACAGCTTCTAAATTCATTTGTTTGCTGTGGTTCCTTTAAAACCTAAATTACTAGAAAGTTTCAGTAAATTAGTTGTTCCAAATAATCTTATGAACTGATTAAGCTAGAATGGTTATATTAATTTAGACAAATCTGCAACTGGCTCCTCTCCACCCCTTTAAGCTGATCTACAGAAAGGCCTACCTGGATGTTAGTCAGAAGGGTCTCTATGGAGGACAATCCATCAGGGAATAGAAAAGGAGATGGAAAACCCGGAGGTAGTGGTTGCCCATGCCCAGTTAGAGAAAGTTTGTCAAGGCTGTCTCTTGCGGTTGGTGTGGAGAGCGGGGTCTCATCTGTATGTGATTGAAACAAAAATATAGAACAAGTTACGCTTGTCTGTTTTTATTAGACCTCAGTAATGGCTTCCCTAGTGGTTTCCAGAACATTTATTGCAAATTGGTTCCTGCTATCAGGAGAAAATGCTTTCTGCTGAATTTTCTTTAATGAAAAAGCTGTGGAGATACAACAAGATAACATTAATGAGTAACTTTATAAGCCTTTTAAATGCAGTCTCTAATGAGACTGAGTTTACAGTGCCATAGAATCTTTTTAAAACAAATATTATCTCACATATACTTGTGATAATATATTCAGGCTGACTTTATGGGCACCTTCCCAATTATCTCATTTTAGTTTGTGTTCTATTTGGATTGACAATAGAATATTTTCTAGCATGGCATATATTTTGTATACGAGAAGTATTTGAATATGAGGCTTCCCATACAATTAACCCTTCCCGCTCTTAATGTTTTCACTTACAGCTCAGAAGGTTCTGCAACACCAAGAAAAACTACAGCTCCTCAATGCATTTTTAATCAAGAAAGTACACCTGATTCCCACAACTGAAACATGCTCTGAACAATACATGAAATTAACAGCATGGTTACAATCACTGGCCTAATTTTTTTAAGTACGGACATCTTCTAACAATTAGAGCTAAACTCCTTAGTGGGATCTTTGTAACAATCAGATCTGATCAGTTCTGACATCACAATGGGAAAAAAAACCCACAGCTTGAAGACTTCTACGATTAAAGTTTCACAGATAATCTGTGAACGGATTATAAAGTAAGTGCAGGGGAAAAAAAAAAAAAAAGAAAAAAAAAACAATTAATAGAAACCTCAATACCCTTTTTTTTTCCACTTTTTGAAATATTTTTAGACTACCATTGATATGATACAGAAATTTAGGTCAATTTCTTTGCACCAGATATTAATCTGAATTCTTCAAAAGGAAAACTATCTATACATATATATAGAAACATATATCTATACATACTCTTCTTACCAAGGGCTCAGTCATTAACTGACACATATTGATGTATCTCAATACTATACAAGGACATCAGAATGTACTCTTGGTATTATGCAGATCTCTGCACAGCTATTTGACTACAGAAGAGTTTGTCAGACTTGTTATTTTCCATTTGGGTTTTGATCATTATAAGATACATATGATTCGGGGGTATTTTAATTTCTCTTTCTTTCTGCACTTTATTTAATTATAGTTTCAATAATAGTTATATTTCCCTATTTATCCTATCATGTACATGAGGAATTCTATTATATGAAAGTTCTGATTCTAGTTGCCTAAAAAACCTCTCTCTTCAACTGAAGGACAGTATTTTCCGAAGTGGACATAGTCTAGGACCAGGAAAATTGAAATCTGCTGTAATGAAAGGTTGGAGCGTAGGCTTTGACAACCCCAGCACCAGAAAACCTCAACTGCAAGGCCCAGTTCATTCCAGCAGTCCCCATCCACCATTACTCCAGAAGGAATTCATCTCCATCAACCACGTTCAGGTGCAGATTTCTTACCCCATCTCTTCACCGGCTCTGTTCTGCTGGCCAGTATTTACAGTGCTAGAGTAAAAGCCTCACCCCCTATGTCCCTCCACAGAAATATACAAACAGGCATCTGGATATCTGCTTCTGGGCTGGTCCCACTTAGCTCTTTCTATAGTCAGTGGAGAGAAGCAGACACCAGTTTAAGATTCTAATCCATCTGAACTATCAAAAGCACCTACTGCAGAAGGAGACAAATCTTTCTCTAGAAGTGTCTCTTGACTATAAAATGATCCTAAGCTGACTAGCTCAGATAGAAAGATCTACTTTTGGTGAGATCAGTCCTACCATAGAAGCTGTTCTTCCTACTTCACTGTGTCTCAGGCTGAGAGTAGCCTACACAAGGAGTAAGATACTGTTAGATGCTCCCTATTTTTCACAATTTGTCCTACAATTACTGCTTTCTCATAAAATCATAATTCAAAAGCTTACCAAGATAAGCTTCGGGAAATGAACTGATGTTGACCAAGGAAAGCTTCAGCCCATTCAGAGTCATAAAGGGCTTTTTCAGGTACATTTAAGTTTTCATGTCACAAAGTGCTGAGAAAAACTGGCTGTAGATTACCGAACCATTTCCTACCTACCTCACCGAGATTCAAAGCAGGCTCTGAAAAATGTACTCTGTGGATGTATCCTCTGTCCTCATGTTAACCCACAGCAACATCAATATCTGAGCAGACATTTTGTAGTAACATACTAAAATTTGGCCCTAGATATGAATTGTTTCTTTTCTTCTCAACTTTTAAAATATTCTAGAAATATTCACCACTTCATTAGAAAAAAATAAATTAGGTATTCCTGGTATTGCAAACTAACTTATTGTTCTCAGATCATCCTGCTAGTTCATCTTCTCAAACCCTACTCTTGTGTGAAAAATCATTACCAAATGTTTTTTTCCAAACTGCTGTCAGAATTGCTATGCTTTCACTAATCAAAAGAAACAACCCAAAACTTAAACAAAACTGGTTAGACAATAGATTGATAAACACTATGCAGTATTATTGCAAAGCTGAAAATTTTTTTTCCCTCTACTGCAAAAGTGGCTTTCCCAAATGATTCCTACCTACCATTAAAAAAGAAAGAAAAAAAAAAAAGACAAAACCTCTTTTTTGTTACATCACTGAGTTTTTTGGCTAAAGACTTCTTTATATCAGTGGCTACAGTATTGGAAGGTATTGGGTTTGCATGGTATAGCAAGAAGGAGTCTGATCACTAGTATGCCTGGTGGAGTTGAGTCATATGAGAAAATAAACTAAAAAAAGGTATCATTTGCTGCTAGGTTTGTCAGAGAAATGGAACAATGACCTCTCATACTTTCTGAGGTAACTTAGACTCTTACTAATATTTTAGGTCTCAAATTGTCAAAATATTTTAAAACATACTGGGAAAAAATGACGAACTTAAAAATTCCATAGGCCTTAATTCATTTAAATACTACGCTCTTCCATGAAATTGTTGAAATAAAGAAAGTTCCTGACACAGGTCTTGTCATAGCATTTAAGCAAGGGATTAATTTTTTAACTGTATTACTACTTTAACATTAAATATATGTTGTTTGCCGTACTTTGTGCACACTCAAAACATTTTATGAAGTTTGCAAAAAATTTTCCTAACAATGTGTGGCATGGTTTTGCAATAGGCAAAGTAACTTAAAAAAGCTTAAAGTTATGCAGAATGGTATGAACTCAAAATAACATCCAAACTCTTCCGTTATAATAAATAACAGAAACAAATTTACACTGAAGGGTAAGACTAGAGAGCTGAACTTACTATGAACTTATTTTAATGAAACGTCAACTCAGAAAAAAAAAGTCAGACTAATGTGACTTTGTTTTCTTGATGTCCCATGTGAAATAAACTTTGAGTGTGAGTATGTTTGAAACAGCAAATGTACATATTATACACAGGAAGCATGGATATTTGTGGATGTGAGATAAGCGATGATTGAGGGAATGTTGAAAAAATGCATTTTTAAGAAAAACCACATTGTAAACACAGCCAATTAAAGCACAGCCACATATCTTAGTAGCAAAATAATACAACCTCTTGCAATTACGGCATTTTAAAATCTTCCATTCCTGCAGAAGTCCTCTTTTCGCAATACAATGATGTATCTTTGTTTCCAAATAATCATTAACCTAACATCTTTTAAATTGTTGCAAAGGAACCACTAATTTTCTTCTTAACCTACTAGCAGAGGACCACTGCAAAAATGATGAGCCCTTGCTGGGAGACAGAGATCTGGCATTTTCAGTCTAAACGCATCAAAGGAAGCATTCGAAGACAAGCCAGGGCAAGAGGGGAAAGAGGGTCAATCGACAGCTCCATTGTCGGAGCTGGGAGCACAACAGTGTAAAGAAGGGGCGGCGGGGGGGGGGAAGAATGAGGCAGAACAAAGAAGTGCCCCGGCCTGCCTTGGCTTGTGCTGGGAACTGAGATGTTATAAATTAACAAATAAACAAGGATAGGACAAGCTGTTACCCAAGCCTCGACAGTATCTGAGCAGAGATGAATATGTGCCTTGACATATGAACTAAATCACCATAATAGGCAAGTCTGAATGTGACACATATCTTCAAAATTTTTGAAAATGCTACATCCACTCCATCCATTGTTCCTCAATTTCCAAAATTCACCTGGTTTTGTTCAAACCAGATTTTATCTGCAAACAGCAGCTGGTTTGGGCCAAATACAACGAACATTTTTCACTGTATTTGGTTTGTTGCCATTCTATTTTACTCTTTCACCAGATAACATGGAAACAGACATCCTGGAAGCTGTGACAGCTATTTAAACAATAATAGATGAACGGAGGTAGCCATTCTCTTGTCTTTGTTCCTAAAAGCAAGTAGGATAAGTTCAGACCGGTCACCAATCAAACTGGAGAATATTGATATTGCCAGGATTTGAAAGCAAGCGATAATAGCTGGCTCTAAAAAATACTATACAGATTACTGCCTTTCTGTAATCATTTAATGGTTTTTTGTAATGCATCTTGATGCTTTTTTGTTCTCTGTAAAATATTTCACATGTGTTTGTTCCTAAAACAGGCTCATTCTTACCACTTGAATGATGAAAGAGGATTCTGTTTTCACTTTTTACTATCATAAATCCGGTGCGCACATTTTTGTGGAAACAATCTATTCCATTTGGTTTAATATGATTTTAGTTTATGTTGCCAAACACCCTTTAGTACAAAGTTTTGCATTTCACCTTCCTCAGAGTTAGAGGTTTCAGGAGTGAGAAGCTCTTCTGTTTTAATTAATCTGTAACTGTTGATTTATATTAACACAAAAGAACAGGGCGTCCCATGTGCTGAACTGAAATGTTTACCAACTTCATGCAGATTTAAAAGAATAAATAAAATCCTCTTGCTCAAGTCCCATATCATTTGGCTGCTTTATAGATTTGGTCATTCAAGATTCACCCTGAACATAACTAGGGACAATGCGAGATGACTGTGAAGGATGTTACGAACTGTAAAAGGAATGTACTAATGTACTAAATCTAACTTTTATAAAAACATATATTTTTTTTTTCAATCTGCATTTTAGTTTCTTTTTTTTATGCCAAAAACAGTTCTCCAGGACAAACAAATACTCTGAAATTAAAACATTTGCAACTGTGAAATAAGGGGAGAATATCAAATATTCAAATAGGCTGACTAGCTGGTTGTTGTTTCTGTAACATTTCAAAGAGGCTGGTGCTCTCACAGTTAACAGTACTACTGTAAATGCTGTCCACTCTGTTCTATTTCTTGGCTTGGCATGTTTGCCTGAGGACTTTGAAAATAGTAACTCACCAATAATGAAATATGACTAAAAGATTAAAAACTTACAAGGTAAGGACCACAGCTACTATATGAATGTATTTCTTGGATGCGTACGTTGCACACCATGGTTTTATATCTGGTGGAGTCACATTCATTTGTGCAAATAGGTATTACAGAACTCATACATCTGTATACCACTTCTGCCACTATGGACCATTTTCATAAGTGGAATGGCTTCAAGATATGTAGCCTTTCACTTAAGGTAAAGGACTACACAAGAATAAAAGTACATAAAAACCTAGTTTTATATGTGTACTTTGGAGGTAGGTTTAGATGCCCATCAACAGTGAGACTCCTATTTACTGACAATTCTGTCTGATTTTAACCACTGAAAATACAACATTCTGACTTCATGCTTGTCCTTGTTGGAAAAAAGAGTTTCAATTAACACATTTCCAGTATTTCTTTAATCCTTTTAAAGGTAACGCAATTCCTACAGATCATTCTTCACTGCTGCACAGGGTCACTGAGCACACTGCAGTTGGAGTTGTCTCCATAACGGCCAATTAGAGCCAGATGGAGAATTACCCCTTGAACACAAGATTAGGGACCTCTCTGTCTCTCTCAGGTTCAGTGATATCCCTTCTATGCTGATACCTTGTAAGCCAATTTATCTACAAACATAGAGCAAAAAAAGGAACGTATTGCTGGCTGGAATCAGGATGTCAGGGTCTGGAAACAGGGATGACTTGACAAGGAGACAGGGACTAATCAAGAAGTCAGGGAACGCTGAGTTGAGAAAACAGGAAAGAAGGACACTCAAGGTGGCTGAACACTTTGGAAAGGGATAATAGGATTGGGATTATGTGGTGAAGGAAGGGAGGAAGAGTGCCCAGGAGCAAGAAATTTATACTGACTCAGCAAGAAACAAACAAAACAGCCAAACTGTGGGTTTTTTTAACACGGCATATTTTGTACAAGTAATTCTTGTAGTATTTCAAGAACTGTGGTTCAATGCAAGTGAAATATATGGCTGTCAATAGCAAATATATAAAAATATGTTTTTTAAAGATCATATGTTTTAGTTTTATTAAGGAATTACTGGTATAACTTCACTATAAATGAATGGAAAGAGTTGGCAAAATATATCCAAAAAGCAAAAATGTAATTAGTGGTGATATTCCAGCTGTGAGGATTTCTTCAGGCTTTTTGGACTAGATCAAGTTGAGTTTATTCTTCATTTTACATGTCCCTAGGAGGGCCTCAGAGTCAATCAGTGCAACTTATCTAATTTTCTCTTTCAATAAAAGGATTATTTTAATAACCTTTATCTTATTTTGCAGCCTATTACTGATTAGGGCTGGGTCAAGCAGTATTTCCTGATTTATTTATTCTAAGGATTCCACAACATGTCAGAATAAATTATCATCCATATTTTTAAACAAATGTATTTTACCACACAATTGAATGCTAAATGCCAGTGATATTTCCACTTCATGTACTTTCGCATCATAACACAAAATGCACAAAACAAAATTATATGGTTTCTCTGTCCCCGAAATAAAAATTATCCTGTTCACTCACAGAATTTTTCACACAACCTTTTAAAGTGCATAGAATGGTCAGGAAAAAACAAGAAATGAGATATTCAGAGATAATTCTGCATATATCTGATAATTATATAGTACAAATATCTTGCACATCTGACAGGAACTGTCATTAATTAGCCCTAAAGAAATATAAATTCCTAAAGGTAAATGATAGTTAGAAAGGCACACTAAATATTTTTATTGCATTTTTTAAACAATATATTAGTATAAATACAAAGCATTTTATAGTACTGTAACCTGGAGTTCTTAATTATGAGAACTACATCCATTATTTCTTTTTTTAAGATCCTTATATGCCACTGGCAGGGATCAGATGCAGATTAAGGCCATCTGTGCTTTGGATGCTGAAAAAAGTAAAAACGTATTTTACTGGTTCATGTCAAATGTCTCAATTAGTGCTCTGCTAGCTCCACTCCATCAGCCAGGCAATACTGAGCGCTAAAAAGAATGTTTCTTGGCTCCGTAGCAATTCTATGAGAACGGCTCATATGCATAGGTATATATGTGGAGGGCTGTGTAAATGTGTCTCCCTATAGGTTCATGAGTGTCATTCTGAGCTTTTTCTGAAGTCGTGCTGAGGGGTGTGCATAATCATCTACATAGTAAAGGGATACCTGCTTAGGAAAACAAAACCCACCATTCATGATACTAGCCATTTAATCTCCTTTACTGTGTTGGCTACAGAAGTTGGCTCCCTTGCCTAGGTAGCCTGCCTGTACATCTAGCTTTCCTAAATGTATGCAGAATCAAAGATCAAGCCAAGTATTTTGAGTCTGAGCTAAATTCCTGATCAACAATCAAACTTTAAATTAAAGATTGGACTTAAAGACTGCATAATTAATGTATTGTACACTAAAACTCGTATTTTCAAAATTATGGACATGAATATGCACATCTCACCTGATGAAAGCAATACACAAGGCAATACATCCACAGTAGGCATACTTATTTTTGTGCTGCCTGTTCCTCCCTCTACTCTAACTGTCTCCATTTGGCTACTGCAAAATGCAGAGAAAAAAACATTGCAGAATGTAACAATTACATTTTGCTAGATTTTATTGGATCATTTCAAGTGCCACATGATTTGGATTAATAATCCTCAGGATGTGTTTCATGAAAGTTGAAAAACATCTATTATTTTGGGATTTAAGGCGATTTAAAAATAAAGAATATCAATAATTTTAGCATTTTTGTCATTGTCAGCTGAAATAACACCACTCTTTTTTTGTAAGCATAACGGGAGTAAAAAGGGAATTCTTGATAAGAGCACAGCTGGTAACTTGTAATTTTCTGAAGATGAAGGTTTTATGGTAATACCTGGAACTGCATTGTATTCACCCTGTTTTTCTTGGTCTGTGTTTAGTTTATAACTCTAATATTAATTCTCTTTAAGAAAAAAAAAAAAAAGTCAACATTTTCTATAAGTCCCTATTCTAGCCATGTTGCAATTATAGGGGACTAAGCATCAGTGTGCCTGCTGCCTTGTCACATGGCCCATGTTCTTGGTAATCTGCTGACAGCATGAATTGGATGCCCAAACAGAAAATTAATAGACGGTGATGTGTCTGTGCGACACTCGTCAGCTGTCATTCATTCAGCAACACATAACCTGTCCCACACCCTTGTCCCCAGAGTGCTGGCAAGCAGATGAGGTTGACCAGGCATGGTTGGCACCTGGTGTAAACGGCACCACAGAAGTGAACTGTGCACTTCACAAATATGTCAGAGAGAGACCAGTCAATAAAATGACCAGTCTAAAAATGCTTAGCAAGACAGAAACGTACTAAGAAAACCTGTTCCCAAGCTTTCTCCATGCCAAAATTCCTACCTCTGATGTATTAGTAGAGCCAAAAAAGCCAATGAAATAAAAAAAATTAAAAATCAAAAAATAGTCAGGTCAACTCATCTAACACAATCGTATGGAGATATTTGGAATAGGGTCAGGAATTGGTGAATACACAAGGAAAAGCTACAAATGCGTAGGAAATGCAGGGGAAGAAACCATGCTTTGAAAAGAAAGTACCTAGGGGACTGCATTGGTCAAGCCCCACAGTCCTGCTTCCAAGATGTTAAGGTAACAGGTGGTTTATCATCAATAGTTCAGTAACCTCTACTCTTCGCTTAAGTACCCAAATGGTAATACATGCTTTTTACAGAAATATGCGATCTAGTAACTCCAAGATCTTAACTCTTCTCATAGCTGATACAGTAATTGTTACTGGAAACAAAAAAGATGTGAAGCATCCCATTTTGACAGATTCTCACCAGGAAGGGTACAAAATGAGTGAGCTGTTTAAAGTATCACAAAGCAGCACAGCACAAAGGCTTCCTTAGTTTTGGGGATAAAACCCCCACATTTGCATAAAAAACTATCAGTTATATTTAACTCACTTTTTAAAATGATTTCACAATAATTTTTTTAACAAATATAATAAACGCCTTTAATGTGTCTATCTATGGAATCGTTCCAGTACTCAGATGCAAATGTTGTAGACAATAATTGATGTACACATTTTGGATTATATGGTTATGATATCCTAATAGAAATTTGGCTGCCTGCCTATGGGAATTCAATATGAGTTTCATAGTTTATAGCATCAGAAACAGTCCTTTACAATATTATAGCCACATTTCTCAATCCATTGCCTATAGATTATATCCTAATATCTGATTTTCACAGAAATCCATAATAGTAAACAAACCAAAATCCCTAAACCCCAGAGTGCTCAGAAACAAAATTCACAATGAAAAGGCAAGTATTTTTACATCTGATAGGATTCCTCTTGCAATTCATTCATCAAACATCTGCAACAAGCTGCCAGAATGTGTCCATTAGTGAGATTTCTATGGCATTCACTAGCTTGATGCTCACTGATAGAATAATGTAGAAGTTTTACCTCTAATGTTTTCTGCTCCATTTGAGGCATCCACTTTAAAGTGAGCTTGCTCTTACTGCTTTTATTGTTAAAAATACAGCCATGATTTGGCCTGCTTCTGTCTTCATGTCTTGGAATATGTAATTTATGCTAATATATCAGAATCTGTATTACAAAAGACCAAAAAATATCCTTTATGTATTTATACATTATGGGTAACATTCAGCACTGATTTAAGAAGATAAAAAATAGTTTGGAGTCATCATCTAAACTGGATCAGTTTGGTTTACATTAAATACAAAAACTTATGGTACCTTAGACAGCAAACATGCCATATACTTGCTGGTAAATTAGAATTTTTCCCAGGATCCATTTTAAAACCTTCATGAAAATTAAATATTGCATTCAGCCTTTTATCTATACTATATAATAATATCAAGGAAATATGCATTGTAGCTCCAGTACAGGGACAGATCTTTTTACTAATTTTGTTTCACATCAAAATTTCTGCAAATGTTTCAACGTTTAATGAAATTGAAAAATTGTTTATTTCATTCCTTAAGCAACTCTAAATGCTATGTAATAGAAGCAAAATACAAATCCTAAGAGTGGTTCAAATGCTCTCTACTACTTTATGATTCTTCGCGTATGTGATAACTGTACATAAACAAAACAGGAATCAAAAGATCTTTACCATTATGGTACTGTGAAAACAGTTACCGCCTAAACAAATTGAAACAAATCACACAAGCTTTATTATCTTAACCTGATGAGCTCATTATATATTTAAGGATAATGCTTTTATTCAGTATCCCGATAGCAGGTTGGCTTTTAGCCCACCTAGTAGAAGAGCAAAAGCTACACCAGGAAATGACCATCCTGCGTGGTTTTGTGAACTGCTGCACCCAGAAGATTGAGACGAGCAGGTCACAGCAACTTCAGTGACTTTTCTTCAGTTTTTGAAAGGAAGTCAGGGCTACTGATGAAGGCTGCTCTTCTACCAAATTTTAGTACAATTCAACAAGTTCAAAAACTAAATCTAAATTCTTCTTGAATTATTTTCAGAATCATTTTCCTTTGTCTTCTCTTTGTCCTAGGTTCTCTGTAACTCAGCACATTCTACTGCTTCCTACAATCTCTTCCTTACTTCTCAAACATTTTTCTCAGTAACGCTTATTGTTTCTAAAGTTTCCTTGTTTCAGTAGTTTCTTCCCCTTCCAAGATATGAAGAAATTAGTCTGCCTGATGAAATTTCAAGTCTAACTAAAGATTGGAAGAGAAAAAAAAAAACAGTTGGAGAAAAAGCAAAGATTGTGCCAAAAATCTGAAAGGACAAAACAACCTAAATAATCTACCTACTTGCAAAATAAAACAGATCTTGAGTTCTTTCCTACTTGTTCATTTTCATAAGTAAAACCATGAAAACAAGCTATAAATCATTATCAAAACAGAGAATAAAGTGGAAAATAAGGTCTTAAAAATACATCTTTAATTTTTGCTCCATTTTCCTATATTTTGGTATAATCATAATTGGAGTGGTCCTGATCTGACTTTTTTTAAAAGTATAAATAATACAAACCAATATGGTTATGTTTACATGGGAATGTATAGCACGGTTCAACGTTAAGTCCAGTGGTTTGAAATATGAGCATTTTACTACGCTACTTTACTATCACTTTGGTCTATAAAAGAAGACACCACCATGTAGCACCGCACCATTTTCAGTGTGGAAAGTAAATGAAGATTTGTTGAATACAAAAGCAACAGACATCTTAGACATCAAAATAGCAGAGCTTCAGCTTGCACAGATCTTTTCGGTTTTGTAGGGGAAATAAAGTTGAGTCAATGATCTAATCCTATGCTTAATTTCAAAGATTAAGAACACAGAAGCCATTTCTAAATCAAGGACTTGCCTCACAACTCTTAGACAAAGTGTTAAATTTGTTTTTCATGTTAAGAACAGGAGGGAAAAAGAAAACCCACAAAGGTTTTTCAGAGATACTTTGCTTTAACCCTATCACTGTTTTTGGCTGTTCTATCTCTGCACAGCATTAAGGGTCGCATTGTACAGTCCCATTATACAGCAGATGTTAAATGCAAAGTAAAATAGTCAGTTGTAAATGATTGATGATCCTCTTTACTATTTCAAAATAAGCCCTGATTATTTATATAGTTTTGGACACTGCTTGAAAGCATCATATTAAACCTAAACAATTGATCCATTTTTCAATGGCTTTTGTGTGTAATGTATTATGTATGTTTTTACATTCTTCTGTGTAAAAGGCCCTGGTGTATGAGAAATGTTTAGAGTTTTGAGTGCTCCACCCAGTCCATATGGTAGGTTTGCTCTGTGTGTAAGACCTACCTTTTTCCACCAGGTCCATATGGCAGGCTTAAGCTAGCCAGGGCCTTCTATCCTCCACAGGGGCCATATGGTAAAGAGAGCTCGGTGAACACTCATTTACCTTGCATTAATACTTCACGATTCTCTAGCACATACACATACATACAGGCATGTATACGGTGATCAGATTGGGTAGAAAAGCCTTAGCTCCTGAAAACCGTTTAGCCACATAATCAATACACCTATGGCAATACGAGATGTGGATTATGTTTTCTCTCTTTTATTAAAAAACTGAAAACTCAAATAGATAATTTATCAAATTATTTGATGAACTCATCTGATGGTTTTAAACATTTTGACAGAGGAGTATTTAATTATGCTAACAAACTGGTAGATATGATTATAGACAACAGTTCAGGATCAGTTTTTAATATTACTTTAACAAGAACAGAATGAAATCCCTTGAATCCACTCACTACCAAAGTATGCATACTATAGACAGTGAAAATATTGGTTCAAGGTTCAACTCTGTGCTGCCCTACTAATAGTAGGCTTTGAGCAGGTTACTGCTGTCTTAATATATTTAAACAAAGTGGCAGTAAACCAGAGAAACAATAATTCAATACAGACAGTAAACTATATGCAGAGAGATAACTACTTACAAGACACATGTAAATAAATTACTATTTCCTGAAGACACAATACCTCAACCCTTACTACTAGAGTAAAAGGAAGAGAGTATGATCTGAAAGCCATAGTATCCTCCGTCTACTGTCTGTACATTTCCTGTACCGGTAGAACCAGATGCAGGGCTACAACGTGAGTAAACAGTTGCATTGGGTTGGATGATTAAGGGCATGGATTTAAAATCAACTGAAAAAAAAAGATGGCGACTTTAAATTGTAATCCATATTTTCAAAGTAATTACTCTAAAATTGATACATTGTTATAGCATTTACAACTCAATCCAAAGCTTTGCTGTAATTCTGAAGTAATTTAGGAACCCTCAGCATTTTATTTATACAGGAAAGATGGAAGCAATTTGTAACATGTTTATGAAAGTTTTATTGCACCTACAAGCTGATTTAAGAAATGGAACCTTATTCCCCAGTAGTAGAAATTTTACAAACAACTTTTACTTATTTGAAACTCAGAACATTATGAAATGTAAAAATTATAATATATTGTTTTTATTCATAGGATTTATAGTGCTTTCATCTGGTTTCTTCTTGTGTCAGTTGATGTAAATAACCCCTATGTTGTCACATGAATATTCAAATATCTCAAAGAACTATCAGTGTTGAAATAAATAGCATAAAGAATTCAGAACAATATGCATGTACATGCTTTCATAATTTATTTTTGTATATAGCATTTATGTTTTGTTCTGCAAATAATCAATAAAATATGGAAGAGTTTTCTACAAGGAATATATCTACTCATTTCAAATGAGCCAAATAACAATAACCATTTTAAGAAACCATGAGTATTTTATTAAAGATTAAAAAAGGCTAACTACTATGCTCATGCCTCTTCCTCTTATCTTCCTGCTTTTGATCATAGCCAAATGCAGCTAAATCAATGGGAAAAAAAAAGCTTTATTAATTTCAGGGGTTAAGAAACATGATCCCGAATCTTTACCTCTAACTTTCACTATAGGAAAGGCATAGTATATCTTTAGTATTCCTTTATCCCCTTTGTTTCAGATGTTCTTTTTTTATATATATTATATATTATGTATATATATTCTTTTGCATGTTCTGCTTCTGTTTCCAACTTACAATGTAAAAGTAAAAACATTTAATTCTGAATTTTGAAGGTTTTGTCTGTCCATGTAATGGCTCATAAAAATACATATACAGAGCTAATTTTGTGATCGGTAGGGTTTACGGAGTGCCTAAAAGAAACAAAGGGTAGAATCCTTCTGCCTAGGTTATCCAGCCTGCCAGGGAAGTCATACTCTCTAAAGAAGGGCCTAAATTCTCCATACAACAAAGAAGAGAAGGCAGGTGTCTATCACATGCAGCTGACACTGCCTAAACTTTAGTAGCTGGATTCTTCCTCTTGAGGCTTTCACATGCACCATCCTCATTTCATGCATCATGCAAAGAACTAAGGGACTAGATGAGAAACCTGTGTTTCAACAACGTAGATCGCACTTTATAATTTGGAACAGAATAAAAAGGATGATACCCAGATAGATAGATAGATAGACAGGTAGATCAAGTACTTATTTGTTTAATACAATTTAGAGACAGAAAATCTAGTCATAAATAAAATTACTAGTACACTGTTAAGATCCTTATTCTAGCATAGCCCAGAATTTTAAACACATTCTTATAAAAGTACAAAATATAATTTTATGCTTTGCACTTTCTCACTGAGTCAGCAGTTTTCTCTTTTGGGAGAACAAGTTAAATTAATTGAGCAACTCAATTAAATTCTTTATGCATTTATATATATAAAGAAAGAAAAGATATGAACCTGACTTCATAAACATCATTCGGTGGGATTTTGTTAAAGTTTAGATGTATAGATTTGTATTTGAAATCCTATGAAGGTTACAGGGTGAAACCTTCCAACAATATCTCCAAGTCTTCAGGGACCAAATCCCATTATGTGGAGTTCAGTGAAGAGGGTAAACACTACCATAAAGAAATACAAATTGCACATATTTCCCATTTAGCCAGTGTCACAAAAGTTCACCATTTAGAATTCTAACCAGTTAGGACTTATTCTTGGAGGTCAAGTACCTTGTGAACCTTGTCATCTCACTGATGACATCATATCCCATCCATCAATTCTTTCAGGAGCACACTTGCCATCTGCTCAGCACGCTATAATAACTTATTAGACATATTCACAGGGTAACAATCTGTACAATGACACTGTTATCTTAATGCTGGCACATGGAGAGATAGCAGCCATCGTTTCCCTGTCACAGCACAATTATTCTACCTTCCAACTTTAAAAGAGAAGTTACTTGGATATTTCAACTTCTTATTAAATCACATGGAAACAATGAATTCTCATCAGAAATATATTTTTGGCTTTGTGGTGTTTTTTGACTGTGAACTGACAAATTAAAGCTACAGCAAAAAGTAATAAGTTCAGTTCGATATAACTGTTTTGCACCTTGAACATTTTTGCAGTCATGCTCATTCTCTGGACTGCAAAATAAATAAATAAAAAACATACAAAACAACCAATCACATGCATACAGATTCTCCAACTTATTCTTTGAAAACACTTTAATTTTCAAGAACTAATACTTCTTATTATTTCTCTACCTGTCTTAAACCTCTCATCTTTCTAACAGCAATTACTAAGTAGAAATAAAATATGCAGCCGAAGTGCTTATATTAAGCCTTAAGACTTTTTGGAATCTAAAAACGATGTGAATTTTCATAGATGTCTATATATGTTTGCAGCTTTTGTAAAGCGTGTTAATATAGAGCATGGTTAGCACAGCTGCTGTGACAGCACTTAATGACTTAATAAAAGTCCACTATAACTCTCCCTCGACCTCAAAAAATATTTTCAGAAAAAGGGCAATATTTATTTTGCATTACACAGAATTTATCCTCTGTTCCTTCCTTTGGCTCGTCATTTATTCCAGCTTACACTGTGATCAACATTGTACTAAAATAAAGTCAAGTACAACAGCCGCTCTCTGCCCATCAAAACTCACAGACGTCTGCCAAGCACTTGTAACAGCTGGTGTTACATTAATTAGTTTAAACTATTTATTTCATCCATCTCCAGAGCAGATTGAGCAAAAACATTAGAGATTATTCTAGCATCTGTAAGTGCCCTGCAAACATTAACCAACCAAAGTTAGAATATTAGTCATTAACTTATAGTATATGTGATTTAAAACTCTATATATTTATTGTAAACAAAAAAGAAAATTCTGCAGTTTACCATAGCTCTAGTAAGTTTTGTTTGATTGCCTTTTTAAAAATCTGAGTTTTAAACTTATACAAGACTTTGTGCCCATAAAGTTTCTTTAAAAAAAAAAAATTATTACTAGAAAGCTATTATAATTCCTGGCAGCATGGACCATTAAGCAATATATGACAGGGACTGGGTGACTCAGTGGATTAGTCAGAGGTTTTATGTCCACTGTTGGAATCCAGCCCTAAATACAGTGATCAAAACAGTGTTATCAAACGGTTGTAAAAATCTCAATTAAAATCACTCCTATAGCCTCTACTAAGTTTTTAGTGGACAACATAATAGATCTTTCACTATTGACAGAGTTCTCACAACTATCTTTTTTCTTTTAATAGGCTGAGAATGGATGCTGGCAGAAGAATGCTGATTATAAGAGGTCCTAATGCTGCATTCCCTACTCAAATGGCTCAGAAACAGAAGCCAATGCAAGGATGGCAGGAATAGGCTCACAGCTACTGTCTGTGGGCCTGCCTCCATCAAAAATAAAAAGCTTCCAACATTGCTCAATGAAATACTTAATGTGAAATACTCATTTTTAGTGCCTAGGTCTCAAAAAGGAAATCAAAGACCTGTGCAAATGCTTGAGAGGTAACTCCTTCCTCAAAGAACTCAGCTGTAAATAAGCACAGAGGGAAACAGAGGCACAAAGAGGTGAAGTGCTTTGCCCAAAGTGACACACCAGGCCACTGGCAAAGCCTGAAACACAATCAAAATCTCCTGACTCACCTAGTTCACAAACATTGCTCCATGAGGATTCCCAAACCAACATCAAAACCCAAGAGCTCACTTGCAGAATAAAAAAGGAGTTAAGCAGGTTTATCAATATATGAAGTTTAGCAGAATCAGACTCTTAGAGAAAAATGTCCTCAAGTTTGACTAGGCTTTTTTTTTCAGTATTATACAATGGAAATATTTATTATAATAATAATAATTAACAAATAATAATTAAAAAATGTAGTTACTGAAATTAGCATCAGATTTAATACATCAGCTAAAAATAATAATCTAATTTATCAGTTTAGAAAACTATAACCTAGCCTCAAAATATTTGTATTTACATATTTAATGAAGAGATTCGGTTTTACTATCAGAACAGTAAAGTGAGAAAAGCAACCGGATATTTACATTTAGCTAAAATATAGGTCCTGATCCCATGCTATTCCAGTCCTTTAAAGCTCTGACTGACTTGTTATGGCTTGCTATGGCCATGTAGAAATAAATGTAAATGATGGAAAGTGAAAAAAAAAAATCAACTATTTTCACTTTTCAGCCCTGTCCCATCTCTGGTAAACAAGATTTTTTTTCTCTTTGTTTTATTCATTCTACATCTCTCTTTCTCTTTCTGCACGTACGTATGGGAATAGATATGTTTGTGTATGTATGCATGCATACATGTACGTATCTATGTATATATTCAAGATACTTACTGCAATTTTTTCTGCCCACTGCACAGTGGTTCCCTCTTACTTACTCCACCAGCCAAAAAGGCAGGCGCACAGTTAATGCCAAACTTGCTCCAGAGCACGCAAGAGAAAGTGCCAAAGCATATCTAAGAATGGCCTCCTCAAACAATACTAATAGCTCTTTTTCATGCTCACTCTTTATTGGCCTCGACAGACAGCAAGAGCCAGACACTCTTCTATTCTTAGGTTCCCAGAATTTATAACATGCTACATCTGCCACATATCTGTTAGGTTACATGGGTACTGCTATTCAATTATCCATTTTTATTTTTATTTTTAGTACAAGGACCGCTATTGAAATAACTTGTTGGACAGCCTGTTCTTAAAAGACAACAAACACGACAATCACAAAACTTCTGATCAGATGAGACTGTTCTGACTTAAATCCTGTATCAGAAAAAATATATATATCCCCAGTTCATCCTACTTCTAAAAAATAATAAAAAGTACACTGACTCTCACCACAGAACATGGAACATTTGATTGTTTAACTAATGCCTTATAAATGATTCATTATAAAAAGCCTGGTTTAACCAGGGTTCTTAACTAATACTGACCACCAGGTTCTGTTTTCATTTACACCACAATTGGTGCATAAACAAAGGCAGCAGGGGCCCTCACAGAGATCTTTTGCTCGACTCTCTCTTCAAACTCACGTAGTACATTGCGTTAGAAACTCTGTCTGTATAATACATTTCTTGCATGTTCTTTTTTTTTAACTTGAGTTGCATGCTCAATTTTTAGTTTCTAAACACAACCCCAAGGGAGTCACGTACATTCAACAGAAAAGTGTTAACATGTTCCCAGCCCAATATTCTGCTTTACATCTTGCAGCGATCTGTCTAAATGCACGAAAGCTACTGGCCAATTTAGGAGGGTTTTTTTTCCTCCCTCTATTTCTTTTTCCTTGTAAAATTCCTCTTTATGCAATAGGAAAGTTAATTGCTAAACTTTGTTACAGAACCCTTTGTTCTTGCTGAAGTCACTTTGCTTGTCTCTCCTACTGTAAGGACACCAAATCCTAAAAGCTGGCAAGAATGCATATGTTTATTTCACCATTGCTCTGCAATTACTGAATGCCACTTAATTATAGCAACAGATGCTCGAGTGTAGGAACCAGAAAAATCAAACGCCTCATTTCCAGGTTATTTTTTTCCATTGCTTCTGCCAACAGCAGATGTGTGAGCCCCTTGTGCTCTGGCGTAAATACTTATCAAATCCTAACAGGTCACCTATGTCACAAACAACATTTCAGATGCAACTGTTTCACCTGATAATAGGCTCTGAAAATAAAACTGTGAGCTGTAAATACAATGTATTCGGAATGAAATGCCATAATGTGAAATTGCTTTTTCTCCAGCTACAACAGAAGTCCTTGACAGTTTTTGGCAGTGATAAATCACCCTCCCATTAATTGTCTCCTCTCTCATTGTGAGGTGAGCTGCTAAAAGGGGCAGTCAACAAAAATGACTTAAAGGACAAATTTTGGCAAAAAGACAATGAAGAAATCTGTCATTGCTAAGCCTCCAGTAAACTGTCATGAAACAATCAAAATATATGTAGCTGAAGTGTTTATGTCTTTGTTAGAAAGGTTATAGGATGATAAGTTTATAGTTAAAACAGGAAGCTCAGAGGAACTGAAGTTGCAGGCCCTTGAGGCACCATTTCTCCCTGTGTTCTTTAAAATTGTATGCAAATCCTATTAGGGCTTCAGTTTACACAGCATTTGCTGGTCTTATCGACCTTATTTTCTGACTCGTCTGCCCCCTCACCCCAGACAACAGAAAGTCCCCGTGAAGGCATGGTGGCGGCTACCATAATTCTTGCACCCGGTATGAAGAGCCTTCCTTTTCAGTGATTCCAGCCAGAGAAGAAGACACTTGGCACCTCACAGAAGCTGACCCTTCCTTCTAACCCCTCCATCTCCTGGTGTTAATCAGAGCACAACCCCTCTTACCAAGTGGTTTCCATACACCCTGAGAAGCAGGGTTTGCTTCCCCTAGAACAGGCGACGTTACCAGACACTGCTCACGGACCCAAGACGGAGGCGTGTGAAACGACTTCAGCTACCTTCTCCTCAGAAATGGGCACTCACCACGACTCACTTCCCCTGGGCTAGCTCTGTTCTGCAAATAACTCCTCCCCATTGCAACTTTTCTACAGGCTGAACACAACTGAATCTCTTACCTCAAGGTCCGCTCTATAAGAGAGAGTTCAAAATTTGGCAATAATTTATTTTTAAATTTATTTTTTTTTAGGACTGTTAAAATATAAGAAGTAGGGAGATGGCTACCAGTCTTTATTAGCCTCAGGCCGCCTCCACCTCTATGGCGTGCAGATGGCAGATGGTATGTTTAAGACCACAGGTTATCCTATGTGTAGGAGGGGCAGGACCATGTGCAGGGGATGCTTGTCAGATGCACGCCTCCAGAAAAGGGTAACATTTCTCCCTTTAGAAACAACATGATGCTGTCATTTTATAATTAGGGTTTGGTTTTTTTTTTTTTATTTCATTTGTTGAAGCTGGGAACGGAAAGTATTCTGAGAGTTAAAAGAAAAAAAAAAGAAGAAGAAATTTCTGTTTACCTGTCAGCAGATGGTTGGAAATTTACCATAAGCAAGGTTAGAAAATGATTTGTTACTAATGTGCCTGTCAAGGGCAACGTCTGGAGTTTGGTTTTATATTTATGTTTGTAAGAAAATTACAATATAAATATAAATGAGTTGCATCAGGTATTTAAACTAGACTGGACAGGGTACTAGAAAATATATGTCGGGAACATTTCCCGCACCAGCAGGGAGATGAACTAGGTGACCTAGCATGTCTTTTCCACCGCAAACTTCTACCATTTCTGTATTAACCGAGGATGATTGATACCAAATATCCCTTTATGCTACTACCCCTTTTCGCTTTGCTGGGTATTGGTATGCTTTCTGGGGGAGCTGATATCTTAGGGGAACAGCTATGGGGAAGTCCTGAAGGGGATTCTTCATCCCAAAGGCTGAGAACTGAGGAAGGTCACACAATAGCTTGCGTAGCCATAGCAGCTTTGTTGTCATGGCATGAGAATCCTTCGTCAGTTCTTCTGCTTTTACAAAGGAGCAGTCATCTAACATTGTGAGGTGCCTAATGGAAAGCCTGCTTTTTTTGACATGGTTATCACAAGCTATTTTCTGTCCAGACATTTACACAGACCTTGTGTTACCCATGATTTATCCACAATTCGTGTTCCTCAATTGCGCTTAAACATGGTTATAGTTGTAGTAAATCATGTGTTGAAACACGTAACTAGAAGGAACCATCTAGTTATCACTAGCACTGGAACATTAAACAATAATACTCCATTGAGCACTAGCATCATCAACAAGTTTCTATCAGCCTGATCCTGAAGTCCTAATGTTGGTATTTCCCTTCTCCCCTCATCTCCCTCTTCCACCTGGAACTCTTTCAACAGTCACTTAAGGACCACATTATTGGGTCTCCATGGTCTAAGAATTATACCCAGCTCAAATTTAAAATAAAAACAAAAAAAAAACCAAGTCTCAACATTCACTTGGGAAGAAGACACTGGATTTTGTGAAGAAATAGCACAGCTTGTCTTTCAAACTGAGAAAACATAGTGACAGAGTCTATATGAACATTAAATTACAAACTAAGGAAAATCCAGAAACAGGTAGAAAGCATTTCAGGAAACAAGGACTGTCTTCTGAAAGAAACTGTAGACTAATTGGGAGAAAATGGAGAAATTTCAGAAATTCCTAGGTATGCTTTGATCACGTGTGACTTAAATTTTGATAAATGTACTCCGTGTACATAAAACGTCTCTTGAATGACAGAAATGCAGAAGAAATAAAGTGATTGAAGTTTTTTGTTTTCTTTTTTTTTTTTGGTGATGAGCCAGTTTGAGAGCTTACTGTGAGCATATGGAGATAGCATATTTGCAAGTCCATCTCTGGAGGATTGCAAAAGGCCCTTAGCTTGTGAAAAACAGCAATGTTATTTTTTTTAACGTTCCCTATATTTAGAGATTAAATCGCTCACTGCACAAACCCATTTGGAACAGGCGAGAAGGTGAAAAGGATAATCAGTACAGTCACTGGTCCGTGTTTCCTAAACGCTTTTGAAAACATTACTGTGCGCAGGCATAAAATTAGCGGCAGGACCTTAAAAAGGCTGGCATTTAGCATGACTTTTTGGAAAGTGACACCCTCATTTTTTTCTTGTAGGATATCATTAAATTTCAATCGCCCTATGGCAGTGCCTTTCCATTAATAACCAATTCACTGTGTCACTTTGGCTCTCCTTTGAAATAATGAGCCTTTGCTTCGCTTTAATAAATTTAAACATATTCTCAAGGCCAGGGAAGATAGGAAACCGCAGATGGGCTGAGAAAAACACGATTCATAAATCCTTAACTGCCTGAGATCGTTGAGAGCAAAACAAAGTAACACTCGTAAAATATTAAACAATCCCAGCTGTATGAGTGAAGCTTCATTAACAAAAATGGACTATTTACTGCCTTCAACAGAGCCTGTGGGTGGAAAGATTCAGAGAAATCTTCTTTAGAAAAACACTGTCATCCTCATTTTGATTCTTTAACCAGCTGATGGCACGGTAGATACTTATTTTGCATGTCCATATGCAGAAACATTTTAGCAGAAAATTAATGATACTCTGATTACGTTAAATACCACAAATCATGCTTCATCAGTTAAGCAGGAGTGAAAGAAAACAGAGAAATTTAACAGATATTTTATCCTTGAAGAATTTACATGCCAATAGAAGTAAAACATGACAAACTTTATTTAAATCATAAGGGGCTTCTCTAGCACTCTAAAGTAAACATAGCAATATGAATAATGGCAGAGAAATCAAGCGATGCCATTGCTTCTTCTAGGAAGGCTTCACTATTTATTCTACCATGTTATACTTTTTTGTGCTTTAACCTTTATTAACATGCAGCTAATTTTGTTTATATTCCTATTGGGCACACAAAGGAACAAATCCTTCTGGTTTTTTGTTTTGGTTTTTTTTTTTTTCAGTCTTTCATGTTTACTAATTATTTAAACTTGACCAGAGTATTGCTCGCTTAAGGAAGGCAGGCTTTGACACAGACTTTGGTTTTAAATCCATAAAGCTGGATCCTCAGATTCGTGAAGCTGATTTTTTGCTGCCCAATTAACATACACGAATTCCCACTGAATTAACTGAAGAACTTTGCAATTTGCTCTACCTCCACGTAGGTCCTGCTGCTTCCCCTTCCTCACCAGCCCTGAGGAACTGAAGAGCTTCCTTCCAGTAGCACAAGCTAAAACTTCTACGTGTGCCCCCAGGAACAGTAGCCCACGGTATTCCTGAATCCCTTTCCAAGCTTTGTTGAGACTTAAAATAAAACTAATAAGGCTTATTCAATAATAAAAATTTGGAAGAGCAGAAAAACAAATGTAAGGATAGCACAGAATTTTTAAAGTGTCCACAGGAAGAATAACCTTTCGTGGTAGCGTGGTTTTTTTAAGCCGAGAATTGCATACAAGTTTAAAAAAGAATAGAGATCAGTGTCAGTTTACTAAATGCTAAGAACCTGCAAGCTCTATCTCTAAAGACAAGCTGACAATTGAGTGGACAGAATGTCAATACTTCTAAACATTTCAAGGGTAAAAATATTGCTTTTTACAATCTGTGTCATATTTAATGCAAGAAAAGAATTTGGATTTTTTTCTTTTGCTGGCTGTCAGCTTTTTTTCCTTTTATCCCAGTGAAGGGCATAATTACAGTATTTAGCACATGGTATATTTTTTCCCCTTAGGAAATAGAAATTTTCAGCCTAAATACAAATATGAACTTCATAGTTTTCCACATTTTAGTTGATATTTTTTAAAAAACAAACTTCAACATTTGGTTTATTTATTTCAATATACTTCTCTTGTCTGTGAGAACCATTATGTACATTTGAAATAGTGAAAATCCTTTCTTAACACTCAAGGGGGCATTTTGGTGCCTGCAGAGGCATTTCTCTTTCCCATTTGAAATGCCAGGAATGCACTTAGCCCTCACAGCTCCCACTACCTTCAGTGGAAACCCTGAATACCGCTCAGGACTTATCACCTTAAAATCGTTAGAGCAGTCATTTCTGTGCTTAGTAGACCTTCACTGTAGCTGATTTGTATAATCAGGGTTAATCTATTCTGATTGCAAACATCCATACTGTAAAGTTTGAATGAATTCACAGTGATGCTCACTCAGCTCAGGATGCCCCTAAGACTTCTACGGAGATATGCTGTAGGATTTTTTGTTTGGTTTTTAGGGGTGATTTGATCCAGCATGAGTAAAGCCGCTGTACCATTCCTCCCTGTGAATATTTAGGAGAACGTACTTGTTCTATCAGGCACTAGAAAGAATGGAGTACAAAAAGCAGTGGTAAAGCATTAAGCTTTACAGCAGCAGTAAGCCAGCAGCTCTGATGCTGAGGTTACCTGTCTGCATGAAAGCAGCAATCAGGCTTTCCATAATAACAACCTCAGACAGACTTGGAAAGCAAAACTATATTTGCCTCAAAGGTTTTAAGTGTGGGTAGGAGAAGGGCTATAGGCTATGTGTTGTTTAACCCAACAGAGAAGGCATTCAATTTTTTTTCTCTGCACACCACGAAATGCTAGTACTAGCTTTTGGCTTCTGCCTTCAGAAAGGAAAAAAGATCTAATCCTATTAGAACACTTAGGAATACAGTAAGACCCTCAAATTTCACAGTCACTTACAAATTAAAGAGCAAATGTAAGCCTGTCAGGAATTCATTTTTCTTTTTATTAATAAAGAGAGTAAAAGTTTCCCTGCAAGCATATATGAAAAAGTGAAATCTATGAACATAACTTGTATAATGCCCCATTCCTTCTGCTTTTTTTCTTTCTGTTATTGTTGAATTACAACAGACTGAATGCTTCCCAATTTATAGTCTTAAAAACTAATATCCAAAATGGCAGGGAATGCTTCCACAGATTTTTTCCTATTGATGTGCTAGTCGTGCATGTGCCTTCTCCCAGAGGACAGTTCAGATTTTGCCCTATCTCTGTAAGATTCCCCTATCAAGAACGTCTATCAGTGTAAGTTACTGTGGTATTTATGATGTAGATACCTGTCTACTCATTACTGAACTGAGATCACTAACTTAATTTCTCAAAATAACCAAAAAGCCAAAGGTTAATAACTTTTGGCCACTATCAGTTTGCAGTAGGTTTGGATTGGCAACCTAGAAGTAAAAAAAAAAAATAATAATAAAAAAAAAATAGTCCTCTATGCTCCATTACCAGTGCTTTGAACCATCCAGTCACATGGATTTTGATGTTTTGAGAGGGCGAAAAGAATGCAGATTGGCATGAGAATACCACATTAATTCAGCAGTTAAATGGTTCTTTGAGAAGATTCACTGACAGAAAAAAAACATAGCTGTCTTTCTAAGTCCTCATCCTCTTTGGGCCTATACACATTTTCTGTGAAAAGTTGATTCTTTTCCTTCCTCCCCCCTTTTTTCTTTTTTTTTTTTTCAAACAGCCTTTTATCATCTAACATGTGAAACAATTGTAATGTGAGGCATGTGAGCAGAGAGCCTTTGCCACTGGGCCCTCATAAATCTTGCCAGTTCCCAGTGAACAACACCAAATATTTGCAGCTGAGGAACATTTGGTCTGGCTTAAATTAACATATCTCAGCAGTCAGAAGTCATTAAGCTTTGCCAGTGATTTGAAACCATTTTTCCATTTCAAAAGCGACACTGGCTGTTACTTATTTTTCTGGATGAAGAAGGTGGTAAGGAACAAAAGCAATGAAATGAAAATGGGAGATACTAATGAAAAAAAAATGATAAAAGGGCTTTGAACTGCCTTTGGTAGATTTGTTATTAAGACTCTTTTTAAATAGCAGAGCACTTATGTATAAGATCAAATAATAATTCAAGATGATACACATTAATTTCAGTGGCAAATTATGTGATTTAAAGGCTGTGAAAATGTATACTTATTTTCTTCCTTAATCCCTTGTGAATATAGGCACTATCAATTTTAAAAGCTGATGAAAGCTTTAAATGAAAAACAATAATCCAACCTTTTTCAATTAAAGGCTGCAAGTAGATTAAGTACTGGAGTAAAGTAATGTGCTGTTGTGCTTTGCAAAGATCACGTCTGATACGGGTCTGTCCAGATGCTGGGGGCTGGAAAAACACCTCAAATCCAAAACACCACAGTCTAAAAAACTACAAGCAGGAAAAAAAAAGCCCAATTGGCTTTAATGCAAGTGGAATGTGAGATCACATTTTCCAAACCTGTTACTTCTTTATTATTAACATGGCACATAACTCCCCTGTTCAGTTGGTAAATAAGTCATCATCTGAAAATCCATGAGCACCCAGCACCCGAGTTGTCAGAAAAAAAACCCACTTCCTCACATTTGCAGTTACGATTACTGGTCCACAATTATATAATTCTGTCAGAAATTTGTTTCAAAAATGTTCATTACAGGCTGTGAAACGTGTTTGCCACTTTTTAAGAAGATAAATATTGCAGAAGATTTTGATAAATCGTATACACTGATTTCGATACAGTTATGACTTCCGATTTATGTGTGAATAGTTCTAAGCGAATACACTTATTCAAATTAGTACCTCAATGGTAATTATAATTTTTCAGCCTCCAATTAGTTTCGTTGGTAAAGTTTAATAACCTTGAATGTTTTAGATTCATATCACTTTGAAAAGATACTGACTTACACTTAAAAGCATTCAAGTTCATGAAGCGCTATTAAAGAAAACCCTTCCATGTTGAGATCTTTCTAAGACTTTCATACTTTTCAAAGTCTCTGCAGCTTTAGTAAATTAAGTTCTGTATAAAAAAAAATAGATATTTGCTTAACCAGATTTAAAAGACAAAGAGCTCTAAAAAGAAAACATTTATGGCTAACTAGGGTGTGAAAAGGTTGCCAGAATGGCTGTGTAATAATTTTCTAAGTGTGCTAGTGGGTTTTTTTTAATAATTTATTTTTATAATAATAGTAATAATAGCTTCTAAAAAAGCTTTTGAGAATAAAAATGGTCTGCATTATCAGTACTATATAAAATAAATTCTATGATTTCTTAGCCACACATAGAGAACAAACAATGGCATATGGATCGTGAAACACAAGAAACATGACCAGAGTATTTGGGAATATGAAAATATTAGACTAAATGTGCCTTGTGTTCTCAGATAAATGGTTTTGTTTTTCTTCTCCCATAAGAACACAGCAAAACGAAGCAAGCATATCATTTATTCACTGCTGCTCGTCAGGTTACAGTTGAAAAATAACAGAGGAAAATCTTTATCAGGTTTTCTTTCATTAACTACTGATACCACTTCCTTACTGATTTAAAGATTCACAGGATCACTGAGGTTGGAAGGCATCTCTGGAGACCAGCTAATCCTTCCCCAACTCAAGGCTAAATCCAGCTGGGTTTTGAATACCTCCGTGGAGAGAGACTCCACCACCTCTCTTCACCACCCTCACATTAAAAAAGTCTTTTCCTATGTTTAAATGGAATTTCCTGTATCTCAGTTTCTGACCATTTCCTCCTGCCCTCCACTACTCTGTTTCAATAGCCATTCCATCGTTCTCTGTCTTTTTGAACAAAAACCACATCACCCTGCACTGAAGAATTAAACAGCTCTATGAAGTTCCCTCACATTACATAAGGTTACCCTGGCAGAGGTCTTTTTCTGTGTCGGAAAAACATTTTCTAAAACCTACATTCTAATCTCATGGGGACAACCAAGAGAGACAATCCTTTAAAACCTTCAAGAGCAGGTTTGAAGGCGTATGGAAGTGCATTTCCTGCTCCATCCACTTTCTGTGTAACCCCACGCGTTTAGACTGAACTAAACTGAAATAGATGCTCCAGTTTGAAGTCGAAGAGTGTGAATGAACAATATATCACACACACTCATGATGGTAAGGAGGAGAATATAAAACTAAAACTCTGCATTGGGAATAGTATGATGGAAGCACACAGTAGGTCTAGAAATCAATTAATCATATGCATAGACACTTTGCCAAAAATATGGCTGTTTTCCAAGATCTATTCTTCCAAGATCTCCAAACCTGTCATCACGACTGTTTGGTGAAGCAGAGCTGTTATGTGGGAGGACCCAATAAGGTGCCGAGGGTCTTCCTCTAAATTTAATCCTAGTTCTCAGTATCTATTTACTTAAGAAATCTTTCCTTTTTATCTCTTTCCCTCTAGCAGAATAAACAGGCAGAAAGCAGATAGAAATTAATTGAAAACCAGGGCTACTTTGGCTTTCTGTCCCTCTGTTCTGCATCAGGGAAACTGTGAAATCAATGAGAACAGAATCAGGCCCACGATTCAACCGAGAATTTTTCTCCAGCCACATAGCCCACCATCTGGTTAGGTACAGGCTACAAACTGGGTGCAGCAGTCAAGGTTTCACCTGCAAAGAGCTTTTTAATCGCTTAAGAAGATGAGTATTTTTTCCTCTCCCATGTCATATGGTGAGGTCAGACTTTCAGGATGTTCCCTCACCTTTCATAGTTTACTGAGCAATAATATTCTGGATTCTGTATTTCATATAAAACATAGACATGTTTGAGACTATGCATATTGTATGACAGCATTTGGGTTATTTGATTACATTTCTCAAACTTCAAACATGTCTAAACACTGTTGTACCAGTTACAACATAGATCCTCATTCAGCAAGATTTAGACATATTTATATTTCTGGAGCTCAAATAAATATCAAGCACAGAAGATACTCCTTGAGCCCTGTAGCTACAAAAAGTATTTCATGTGATTTATTATAGCATAGGAATATACATAATGATGAAAATAAGCTGAGAAGTAGAGGATATGACTTTTTTTATCCCTTTGGAGACATCATAGCTATAACTTACAGGAAGACCAATCTAGAGTGAATTGTGTGACTCTATTATCAGCTGTGGGGTAAATAAAATAATACTCTATTTAATAGACCTGACAACAGCTATTTAATTTACATCATGAGATAAAGGCTACTTCTTTTAAAATGAGCTCACCAAAGCTGAAGTTGGGAATAGTTAATAACTGAAATGTTCAAGTTTGAAAGAGTATATATGGAATTTCTAAAATTTGTAGCTCTCATTTTAGATTTGGTGTTGTGTAGAGGGCTTTTAGCTTTGTTTTCAGGGAATTAAACAATATTGTTGGGTGGGCATTTGGGTTTTTTTATTCTCATTCCTGAAAAGAAAATGAAAAGAGATAGAGAGAAACTGAATAATAGCAATGGTTAAGTTCAAGCCATATGAAATTGGTGCTAGCTAAACAATAGACAAAATTACCAAGTGAACTTTAACTTTTGCAGTATCTTTGGAATTATGCCATTTTAGACAGATGTTCATGGGCATAGATAATGCTTACAGAGTTCAGACTTTTAAAATGGATGTTATTTATAAAGGAATTAAAACACTGCACAATAGTAATTCACTTTAAGTAAAGATTACAGTTTAAAAATTCCCCATGAAGTACACGAGCAAACTTAACCCACTTAAACAGTCCCTGTTGTTTTCTTGGATGTCAGCTATTTAAAACAGTTACTTTGCCACTCAAACAATTTCGTGTCAACAGGAAATGAGTTAGACAATCTTTAATAAACACATAAAGCACAGCTCTACAGACAGTTGTTTAATTACGAAAAGCAACTCATTCAAGCATAAAAATAAAATGCAAGAACCTAGGTTCGGGCAAAGGGCTTGGAACTCAGGTATGAATGCTTCCCTTTTAATCTGTCCTGGCAATATAGTAGCTACCTATACTTTTCTAACTGCTGTTTAATTTCTGTGGTCATTATTATATTTGTGGAGCCAGGTTTGTGTTGTTAAATAAGTTGAGTATTAACAGTAATCAAGGTTTTATTTTCCTGTGCTAAGAAGGGAGTACAGGTTTAGAGAAAAAATTTAACTGCAGAGAGAACCCTCCACAAAATTATGGTTCAACTGCAGCTGAAACTATAGAATGTACCTGATGTGCAGGGTAGAATATACTTGCTCTTCTAAAAAACACTGTAGTGAACAGCAAAATGCAAAATGAAAGTGCATAACGAAAGTAGATACAATTAAACAGACCTCCAATTCTTGCATGAAATTCTGTTTCCATAATTCTGCTTTCAGAAAAAAACTGCTAGGATCAAACTTAGGTCTACTCATTCTAAAGTTCCACTAATAAGTCATTCTCCTACCTCCCTAGCTACTTCATTACAGTGGCTGCATTTTTTTCAAAAGCATGAGCTATAAACAAAGTGGAAAAGAAAAAAAAAATACCCCAAATCAGGACAATTGAGAAGTTGTTCAGGTGTTATATAAAAAACAATTACAGAAAAAGTTCTTAAAATACTCCTTCATGACTGCAGATTTTTCCCTCAGATAGACTAAACATGTCTTTTAAGCACTTTTTCACTGTATGCGACCAAGATGATATCAAAATATGTTATTTTTAACTATTCAGTATTTTTAAAGGTTAAGAAAAAATGTTGGTATCCATTTCCTTTAGTTGAAAAGAGAAGAATTATTTTAATATATCAGAGAAGCCATCCATGGAAAGACAGTAGACAAACCTCTATTGTTTTGTATTGCACGTTTTCTACTACAGAAGTCTGTATTAAAATGGTTAACATATCTTTTTCCCCTACATTTTTTCAGAATAGCTCTAATTTAGATATGGAAATTTTTCAAACTTAAATCAACAGCAGAAGAACTTGATTGAGTCTGTATTAAATTGTGCTCAATGTTAAGTCAGGTAGTCTACACATCTCGTATTTCTAATTAAATTTTTATGCAGCACTTAAAAATACTGTAATATAATATTAACAGTTAATTTAATAATTAAAATCTTATTTTTTTCACAGTGACTTCACGGCCCGTATTTATTTCTGTATCTGTATACTGCAAGTGAAAAAGCTGTATAGGGTATTTTTTATTATTATATATTTTACTGGGCCCACACACATACATACACATTCTTACACACACATACACACATACAAAAAGGTTGGCCAGGAAATTAGACATCTTATCTGTGAGCTTGCTAAATAAGGACCAATAACCTAGGTCTGCAGTACTCTGTGTGATAACTGCTTTTACAAAATGAAATTTTGACTTTTTCACAGCTTAGCTACAAGTAGACACTATCAGTAAAACTGCATTTCTGTGCAATATGATGGGAAGTAAAAGATTTCAACATCTGACAGGAGAAAATGAACAACTGATAAACAATCTTTGAAATGTTCTCTCACTGCAAGGCATGCTTTTGATGATGATTTACATTTTTATTATTGTTGACTTTCAGGATGGGGCTGATGGTTGGCTAAACATACAATAACTGAAAGAACAAACCACGTAAAATGCAAACCAAATCAAAAGAAAAACATGGCTGGCATCATTTGCTTTAAAAGCTTTTGTTCATTTTTCTCCTTCATTTAAGTATTCAGTAAATCTAATCAGAATTCAGTTTATTGGGAAAAAAAAAAAAAAATCATCATTGTAACTTTCTGATTCCAACATGGTAAATATTCCAATTCGTCTTCCACTTTTCTCCTCCCACTTGAAACAAGGATTAAATTCTAATTCTCAGTCCAATGCACAATGAATGAATTAGTACTAACACTTAAGAATCCTGCAGAGTCTTTCGTCAGCATTTGATGTTCTATACTTATCTGGGATTGTAGCTGTGGGGAAAAACAGTGTATAACTTATGAAAGATAATCATGCTGAAATGTCAATGAATAAAAAATGTGTTTTTGAAAAAGTGTGTTACTTTCTTGACAGTGAACTCATCAAAAATTTCTTGCACTAAAGGGTAATGCAAGAAACGGACCCAAAATTGTTTGTTAATTCAGTTAATGAGTTCGGCTAAGTAAATAAATTGGAGGAAAAAAAGACAGAAGTAATGATTTTATTTTGCTTTGCTGTTTTGGAGATAGTTCTTGAAAGGTTTGGGGTTTTTTTACAATTAATTTTTCATTTAAATTAACTTAGTTATCATTTTAAAAGCAGTAACATGACTGAAAAATGTATCCTTTTAAAATTAAAAAATAATCAAAAACATTTTAGGTTAAACCAATGTTAATTTGACTAAATCCTCATTCCCCCTGTAAATTCCAATTAAAATTTTACATAATTGTTTCCTACCTGTTACTATTTAGTGCACAAATTAAACTGAAAATTTCATTAGCCATCCAGCTTTATCTTTTTAAATTGAATCAAGTAAATTAAATAAAACTGGTTATCAATGAACACACTCTCATCTTAGTTCTTTAAGATTTTAATTATAAAAATTTAATGTTAAATAATCCAAAAAAAAAATAGGGGGGGGAGGGAGAGAAAAACCCACAAAAAGTTCTAGTTGAATTCTGTAATGCTATAATCACTCTGGAAATGTACAGGACAAAACCAGAAAGTTTTTTTATTTCTGTACCTATCTGCAATTAAATACTGTTAAGTGTACTTTGGGGTTTCAGCTATGAATTCCATTCTTAATAATACCTATTTGTAAGGGTTAAATCCATGGGATCAACTTTTACCTACGTCTTTACTGTGTTTTACATCATTTTCATCAGTGCTCAGAAGCACTGGCACATACTACAGCTTCTACAAGCAAGGACAGTGATACTAGAGTTTATCATAAAACTATTGGGATGATGGTATAACACAGACCAGTTCAGATTTTTTATGTAGACTCATGCAGAAAAGGAAAAATGGAGTCGCAATGAAAGTAAAAAAAATGGTAATCTCGGTTAGACAACTATGTCTGATCATAGATTATAGTTTCCAATAGTGTTGAGATGTACAGCTTTTATAGGCCAGTTAGAAAACATTTATTTTTATGCCTATGAGATGAACATAATTTATTAATGTTTACAAAGAAGTTCAAAACCAATTATTGTTCAAAACTTATGTTGACTTTAAGCAAAAGGATTATCTCCATTCATTGTTTTTGAAAGTAAATAATTAATATATTACCTTGAGTCTTCTACCTCAAAAGTTACAATGGTTAAAGTATAACAGAGTGTCTAATGGAACAAAAGGAAAGGTTTCCCATATAATACATATGATGAAAAAATGAGAACAGAAGTTCAGAACTGATAACTGATATTTCTGTTTAGAAACAGACAACCAACGAACTCCGTTCCTGAGCAGATTCCCTTTATATTTCATACACCCCGCCTTGGCTAATAGCTGGAACAGAAATCTGACCAGACTGACATTTTGCCCAAACACATCAAGCACAACCTGGGGATAATGACAGCCTGAGGATTCGCCAAAGATAAAGTGTAAAAACAAAAATTCCACTTGTTAGCATTACTTTGGGCAGCAAAGCTATTGTCTGGCTTCAGCAATGTTTTTCTAATGGGTAATAGTTGAGTATGAGAGAATATCTATAGTGCTAAAGTGCAAGTTTAATGAGGTAGGACTCTCTTACAGTGAAATTAATGGACAACCCCAATCAAACATTTTGCGAGAAATCCACTAAAAGTCTGGGAAATGTACAATGGTATGTGTCTAGAAAACTTCAAATTGAAAGAAATCCAATTACTTGAAATCATAAGTTGTATAAATAAAGGGAGTCTGCAGATTTGCAATGCGAGTCTTAAATGTTTTGGATATTAAATAAAAGCAAGTGAAGCAGGGACTGCAATCCTAAAGATGACAGGATCATACATACTATTTTGCTGTAAATAAAATGTTCTGTTAATAAAGTCATGGCCCAATACCCTTTCCTGAAACAAATATTATTCCCTCGTGTTTGGATGTCGTGATGCTAAACAAAAGGGTTGTGATTTGATCTCTGACCATGCGGTGAAGCAAGATTTTCTTGTGTCCACATTATTTAGTGCTAGTACTTTCTAGAGCAGATGTGTTGTGGAGGGAGCTAATTGTAGCAGTCAAAACAGAGCCAGGCTAAAAGCTAACAATTAAGCAGTATGGACAATCATGGATTCAGTGCTTAAGCTCACTCCCTAGCTCTCTTTTATTTAGCAGAATTTATGGCCTGTTACATTGAGGCTTTGCTATGTAACAAAGGAGAAACGTGCCCTGAAAATGCCGCTAAAAAGTCATTGAAGTTGTATTTTGATGAGTTCATACAATGGAAAATGGACATGCTTTCACTCTTCCACAAATCACACTGCTACAAACTGAACATACATAGCTATTTTATTTGAACTGCAAAAATTGCATGAAGATGAAAACAGAACTTTTCATTCAAAAAAAGTATGTAGTTCAGCAGATCTTTGTTCAACAAAGTTTTAAATCCCTTTTCTTTTCTATCCACAGATAAAAAAGGTGCCAGATGTAGGTCCTCATGTCAGGAAAACCAGAAGGCAGACACTCCCGACACAGAGGAGAAAACACTTCTGCATACTCTAAGTTCGGGCTAAACTTACTGTGTAGAGCTAAATACTTTCCTAAAAATTCTTCACATAGAAGAGATACTATAGGGATAGTATAGATACTATAGATAGGGAGGCTGGTTTTAACCAAAATGATAACCTAAGATAAACCTCTTCAAACAAACCTTTGCTATACAGGTTTATTTTTTTAAATTCCTCCGTTTGAACAGTATTAACTCTTAGCTCTTGATTTAAATCATTGGTTGCAGCAAATTTGAATCTTGTTTGATAAGAAAAAATGCATAACTACGTTGGCCAGCTGAATTTCTAAATTCATATGTATATGTCCTTAACCTGACACAGCATGTGATTGGTTAGATTTCATACATGCTGACTTCCACAGGTATCTCCTATTAAGATGATCAATAATATATACTGCTATCACAAGGCATACACTGTAAGATGCTGCAGTGCATTCAGAACTTTTTTTTTGTGCTCAGAGATTCTGGTACTCATTATTTCTAACAGTCATTTTCTGAATGTCGAACTGGTTAGGAGTATGCTCAGTGAAAAAAAAATGTGGGAAAATAATCGTCCCATATTGTTTGCACAATGACCCATAAGAAAGTGTTCCTTTAAAAAAAATAATAAATGTTAAAATAGAATAATGTAGCTTTGGCAAAATAAATATCTATTTGTCCTAGATTACCAAATGCTGAAATGTCCTTATTACTAGTGATAACTTTAACAATTGTGTAAGGCATTTTAGCTATATCTGCAGGGCTCCAGTAGTGAGCCTTTTCTCCTGCATACAACAAATATCTTACGTTGCCAATCTCCTTTTGTCTCACTGCCAAGGTCACGGCCAAGAAACAGACTGAGTTTTTCCACTTTGTTAATCTGGGGTTTCTGGAGTTTTTTAGGAATCGCAGGAAATTCTACGTGCCTTGTAAAAAGCAAGTCATTTGTATAACACTGGGCAATGGTATCAAGTGTTCTGCACCTGTTTTACACTCCAGCACAGTAATTTCTGCAAAGTAAACAGTAGATCTCAGGGTCAGATTACAAATTCTAGTAGGCTGTTTGCTAGATTGCCGCTTTGTTTAACCTTTACACTTTCATTTAGAAAGGAGAAAGTATCATTGTCACACCAAGAGGGCAGTTAAAGAGTTTTAATTAACTGTGGAGGTAATTAGACCTCCCAGTTTAACAATTATCAGACAATTCTTTTCTCCTCGAAGTCCTTTAAAGTTGCACAGTTTTTTATGAGGAACAAAATTAATTTAATAAATACTTTGCAAAAAAAGTGGATAAAAGACTACACAGAAAGAAAAGCTGATTCTGCTATGAAATTATCTATTTCCTTTTTCTAATTTAATAACAAGTCAAAATCTATCAGCTTCTCATCCACCATTCTGTGCCAAAGTCCAATTCTAATCCAATTGCTCCTTTTATTAATCCCCCCTCCTTTCGGTCTCCTGAGCTTCTGCTCTGTTTGGCCCATTGTGTTATACACACGTATGACAAAGGTGAAAGAAAAACCTCCCTCTCCTTCTTTCCAATAAAGTTTGCTGTTGACAACTGTAGTTTAAACAGTGTCTGTCCTTACAATTATTTGAAATCTCTGATCCAGCTCGCTCACTCTCCCTGCAGAAGACAAGACCTCTAGTCACGGGGGACATTGCTCATCAGTTCTGATTCTCAACTTCATTTTTTGAGATGTAGATATACTTCAAAAAACAAGTAGTAGAGTTCTTATCCCCAGAGTCAAGGCAGGAATCCATAACATTAACTCTCCTGACCACAAAACATAATTAGAAATGTATAATGTATAAGAATATTAAGTATATATATATGTAGGTTCTTTAAAGCAGTAAAATGGAAAGAAATACAGAACATTTTTCAATGGCTCTTCTTAAAGAAAAAAAAAAAAAAAAGGTGGGTGTGTGTGCTGCTTTTGCTTGCATTAGCCATTGCAGCTTCACCTGACATAACTGCACAACAAGTGAGGCTCCAGGCACTTCTCTTGTATCACTCTGCTAAAACCTATTTCCCATACACCTATATTCCAATACAGAGTCTCTGCTGAACACAGTGCCTGTTATACCGTGTATTTGTGTGCTTACAGAACTATGTTTTACTCTTAATGCCTTCCATGTGAAACCCACAACTTACAAGAAAATGATTAAGGAAATTTCTCACCGGTACAGAAGTGGATGCTACAGATGAAGACGTGACCTGAACAGATGACAAAAACACTGACAGAGGGGTGACAGTGACAGATCGCAGAGCTGAACCCAGGTCTGCACATATAATGTGTGTTTCTTTCCTCAAAAATTTTTTTGAAGCATTTAATTATTACAAAATGTCTTTTGGACACATAGGTAAGAATTTTGAATAATATGAACCTATGCTGATTTTACTTCTATTCACTTCGGAAAAGAGAATTCAGCTTGTTGGTGACAAGCAAATTATAATGCTTTAAATTTTAATCGGAATTTGATAGGATAACCAAAAAGAGACAAAATTTAAAGAAAAGCAGGAGGAAGCTAGAAAAGGTAAAGAGCTGAAAGTGCTGAAATGATGACAGGAGACAGCCAAGAAAAGAACAGCATTTGGCCAGGAGGAATATTTTCTCTTTTGGTTGAATTACTGTGTGAAATAAAAATGAAAACAGAAGACTAACATCCAGCATCAGCTCAGGAGTTTGAGGTGTCATCATAAACCTCTTGAGATTTGTTCTCATTATATTAACCCCCCCAAAACCATAGTGTAGTTATAAGCTTCGTGAATTCTCAGTTGCTTATCATTTATTCTACATATTATAAATCCTTATTTGTAATATGCACCATATAATGGAGTAGTAAATATTTCCAATTAGCTTTAGTGTCACAGTCCTCAAAACCTGATGCATTTATGTTAATATAAAAGCGTACATGGAACATTTTATCATGCATTAGAGATTTTAATCAGGTAATCTGCATGGCATCTGGAAACCTAAGCAGAGGCAAAGTCTGCTATAACAAAGGCACTGTAACAGTTCACCTTCAGTGAAGAACAATAATGCATTATTAAATTCACTTTCCTGCTCAGTGGTTACACTTAGCTGACCACAGCAAATTTGCTCTCTGCCTGGTCTTCACAAGTTGGCAGAAAAATAGATTCTGTCACATTTAACGGGTTCTGAAAATGACAGGATGCCTCTCTTGGTTTAACTATAAGCCATAATCTTTCAGAAGTAAATATAATTACAAATGCCTTTTGTCACGTAGTTCTTAGGAAGGATATTATATGTGGGTTATTAGAGTAGTAGATCTCACTATGTACTTGAATATCATTAGAAGCCAGAATTGATATTGCACAACAGCAACTTCAAAAAAGAATCAGATTTCTATTTTTCTTTGATCCTAAATGACATCATAATTCTTAGAAAACAAAGACACAGACATCAAATTCCTTGAGTACGGTCAAACTGTTATCAAGAGATATTACTCCTTACACTAACATCAAAGAAAAACCTATGTTCTCTTTTGTCCAAAATACTGTTTTAATCTTATTCTACATCTATTAGTCATTTGCTTTGTTTTACATACATTTCACTGAAAGAACTTTTAAGAAAACTGCCTTAGACTCAGGGTTCAGTGATGAAGAATTATTGATTAGGAATTTAATTAGCAAAAGTCAGCATAGTTATATACAACAGACCCTCATTCTTTTTGGTTTCCAAGGAGTTTTATCGTGCAGCAAGCGTGATAGGAATCTGCTCCATATGATGACATTCACTTTCAGGTAGAGGTCTTGAACCAACACTGTATACCACTTAAGTCTCAGTGAAGTGCAATTTAGGTCCTAATTAAGATCTGTTAAAGAGTTTTAATTAGCTTTGTGTAAGTAACCAGTTTAGCAATTATAAGACACATTTTTTCTCCCTTCAATTCAGGCAGTTTTATTAGAAATATCTTAGCTCTAAAGTGGGAAGTATGTAGACTCATTGAGACAGGCTTGGATTCTGGGATCTGTTTGTGGCTTTTTATTTCTTATTTAGATACAAATTAGTTAGGTACTTATTACCTATTTAGGTTAAAAAAAATGTTTCGTAAGTCCTCAGAACTTAGACATTACAATGACACCGTACTCAAAACTCACATCAAACTTAACATAGTCGTATATTCCACCTAAGCGGAATCACCACCTTGTGTTAGGTAGTCTGTCCATAACATACTTAATTTAGGTGCCTAGATTGAAAACTCTGGGATCTAAAATGGCATGGAAAGTTTATAGTTTAAATCCACACTTTCTGAGAACAGCAGTGCCACACTTTGGACAGGAAGAAAACTGAAGTTTTCCTGGACTTTCAATAAATACTTCATAGAATCATAGAATGGTTTGAATTGGAAAGGACCTTAAAGATCATAGAGTTCCAACCCCCTTGCCATGTCCAGGGACACCTCCCACTAGACCTTCTGATACACTTCTGAGAGTCCTGATCACTCTCCACAGAGAGGTACTTATGACCTTCTTTTAAATATTAAACACAAGTTCATAGAATCATAGAATGGTTTGGGTTGGAAGGGACCTTTAAAGATCACCTAGTTCAACCCCCCCTGCCAAAGGCAAGGACATTTTTCACTAGATCAGGCTGTAGCCCCACACAACGTGACCTTGAACACTTCCAGGGATGGGGCAGCCAACACTTCTCTGGGCAACCTGTTCCTGTGCCTCACCACCCTCATTGTAAAAAATTTCTTCCTTATGTCCAATCTAAACATCTTTCAGTTTAAAACCATTGTTGCTTTTCCTGCCACTACAGCGCTTGGTAAAAAGTCTTTCTCCACCTCTCATATAAGCTCCCTGTAAGTATTGGAAGGCCGCTATAAGGCCTCCCCAGACCCTTCTCTTCTCCAGACTGAACAACGCCAGCTCCCTCAGCCTGTCCTTATAGGACAGGTGCTCCAGCCTCTCATCTGTGACTCTCTGGACTCACTCCAACAGGTCCAAGTCTCCTGTGCTGGGGACCCCAGAGCTGGACACAAGTAATACTACTACTTATATTGTATTATATTACTTATATTGTAATACTAATACTACTAACAGTAATTTTACAGAATATAGTGGCTACAGAACATTCAGTCACACAAACTATCCTTTCCTCACTTGATCCCTGCAAGTATTTTCAAGCATTGTAATTTGCACAGTCTTGAGTAAAGCATCCCACTGGTTTCAATGGAAAAGCAGATTTGAACAATCTGCCCAATGATTGCAAATGTTTGCAAGATTAAAAACTATGTCTACTTTGGGCAAAAAAAATATTGCCTAGATCTTGGAATTTCCCCCCCAAAACAGAAGGAATTTATAACAGGGACTCTAGCATTCATCCACTACTTAGGATTCCCAGCTCCCCCAAAACCACCTAGATAATCTCAGGTTTTAGCTACTTATCCTTCTATACTGGTAAAAGTGTCATAACAGTTTGATTTTTTTGTTAGCAAATCTCGTTTAAGGGCTTTTTCTCCTTATGGCTCTTGGAAACACATCAGGAATGCTAGTACCATGTCCTAGCACATCTAATTTCTAAAAGGTATGGACCCTTAAAGAAGGATTCCTAAGGCCTTTTATAGATAATCTTACCTATACAACTAGCAACCCAGCAAATTTTTTCATCACAAATGCTTGCAGGATTCCTCAAAAGAATTCTAGTGCAAGAAGATTTTCCAGAGAAGTAAGATCTGCAAAAGTTCCACATTTTCTTGAAATTGCTATACTTTGATTTGCAGAGACAACCAGCAAGTAGTGGTCAGCAAATACTCTTTAAAAAAGGAGAGCAGTGGCTGAGACAACTGAAAGGGAAGTGAGGAGTAGCAACTTATTAAACAGGGCTAACCTAATTGCAGGTGATCATTTGACCATGTCCTAGATTTAATTATATTAACTTTATTATCTGGTTTTGCATTATATTGATCATAGATGCAATACAGTTTCTGAGATAGGTGCTGTCTCATCAAACTGTAGTCTCTTCTTGCCTTAAAGAAGCAATTCTAACTGCCTTGCTTAACTATTGAAATTCCAGGACAATTAAAGTGGAGAGGTAAGCACTTCTGAAAACCTGCACAGGGAGAGCCAGTTTGCCTCATTTAGACACCTTCCTTTCTCAATTGCCTGCA
>NC_133576.1:97422544-97487544 GCF_964106895.1 Numenius arquata | reverse complement strand
TGTAGTAAAGACCATCAAAGACTATAAAGACTATTCAAATGTCTATTACAGGAAAGACACATAATGACCACTGAAAAGAAAGACATAGAAAAGAAACATAAGAAAAAAGTACTTTTTGGGAACTCTTTGGGGCACAAAGCATAAAGAAACTGTATATGCAGAGTTGTTTTAACAGATTTAGAACATTCCAGGTCTTTTGTACACATGTAACTCATTTGAGCATATTCAGAAAGTAAGATATGCCCAAGATGCATTTGAGTCACTGTAAATACAGAATAACCGGTATGCACATATGTAATTTGGCTGCAATGAGCCCAGTTCACCTGGAATGTTTTGGAAATGATGCAGACCTATCAATCGAGTAAAACTGTACAGCAAATCTCTCATAAATTGTGTCAAAGTGACTACTACCCGAGCAGGACAAAGGTCCTTAGTAGCAAACAAGTCTGTAGAAGAACTGCCTGGTTGGAGGATTGCTTAGTTAAACTCTCTAGAAATACTTTTATGCAGTATTTTGCTAAAAAAAACTTTCAAAAGTTTGTACTACCTTCACACTCCTTCTGGCATACACATACTATTCACATCCTAGTCAATGATATGAAAGGCTTCTGTGGTTTCTGTGCAACAAAAATAGATGTTTTCCGGCTTCTTAGTAAATAACAACCCATTGTGAAAAAACTTGCAATTTCATTTTTCACCTTTGTAGCCCATTAACTGTAATAGCTTTTAATGTACTTTAAGCATTCTTGAGCCTCATGGGCTGATTGAAGAGACACACCAACAACCAGAGTGTCTAAAGGTTATTTTGGTGATACCAGCTTTCTCGAACCTTTTATTTAGTGGATATTTATATTATCTGTCATAGGTTACAAATTTGACCGCTATCTGTTTAGGGTTTGAGGAGTATTTAACGCTCAAATCAAGATCACTTTCACAATGTGCTAGATGATGTATATATATGTAGCCTGAACTCAGTATCTTAAGGAATTACAAACTAATATATTAAAATTTAATATGTAACATTTAAAAAGTGAAGGGAGAATATAGACCAAAAAAGTGTTAAGTGTAAAATTACCTGCATATAGATACCCACCAAGTTCTGTTTATATTGTTCTTGTTACACTAAAATGGAATATTCAGTAAAATAAACATATTGGATAAGTATTTCTATGTGCATGTTTGTATACACAAATGAAAATGAACAGATAAAGTAGCTTAACACAAGCAGTTGGACAGCAGAACTGTGAACGAAAATTCCTCTATAGGTCAACTGGTAACAATTCTTTTCAAAAAAGGGCTTTCTCAGAGAACTAACTAAAATAACACAGACCAGAAACAGAATTTAAGTGAAGTTCCGGATCACTTGTTTGCTGACTTTGCTAGAGGACAGCTCCGATAGAAGAGAATCTTTGTTGATGCTAAAACTTCCTTTGAGGTTTCCATATTTATAAAACATACTCGTATGTATTTCTATATTTATTAAGGTGAATAAGCTTATATCGTTGAGCATTTATCAAGTAAAGTTTCTATATTTATTAAGGTGAATAAGCAAGCTTGATATATATTTACACTATATATAGATTATAAAAGAATGTACTGCTGATAATGCAGAACGAATATCTAATTATATAGGATGGCATATTTATCATTAGTTCTCTTTTTGATGCATGACTGCCAACAGGAAAGTACAATTCTAACTATAACTTTGGACTACTTAAACTATTTTCCACTTTACACTAAGGATATTTTGGGATTTTAATATTCTTTTTTATAAGATATTAGCCAGAGGTCTAAGATTGCTCACAACTCTACAGGGGGACATAAAAGAGAAACAGAGAGAAAGACTGGGACTTTTTAATAGGTGGATTTGATAAAGCTATACTTTAATTGCCGCTATCATAGTAGTTAGGAAGCAGTTATTGTTGATTATCTGAAAATCACTTAAGAAATTTCCATTAATATCATAGTTTAAAAGCTTTTCTGGAAGAAATAGTTTAGCCTCTTTTGTGAACATGGTGAATATTTTATATTTTGTTATAGAAAACAGCATGCACGTTTTCAACAAGAGTGTCCTTCCCTTAACACCTCAAATAACATATTCAATTTAAAATGTAAGCATGACATTCAGGCTTCATTTGCTGTTGGTGTCAATCTAAAAAAATATAAATTGATGCAGACAGAAAATTCTAATCTGATGCCCTAGGGCCAGATCCAATAAAACACTTAGGCATCTAAATTTGGTGTTAAAGCAACTAACTTTTAGGTGTTTGTCCCCCAACAGGGAATCTTGTGTTGAAGTGAACTGCATCTTACATTCCTATATAATGTGTAGGGAAGGTATTGCCAGGCAGGTACCAGTTAGGGGATGTTATAAGCATCCACTGCTTCCAGCATCACCTAACTTTACCCAAACCAGGTACTGCAAATTGGAATCTAATGAAATTAACAAGTAGAACTATAGTCTGTCTAAAGTCTACAGGAAATCATATGCAGCTATCTGGAATGAGTAAACAGAGAAACTCTGGCAATAGGACTGAGCTATAAATTCCACCTTGCAGACCCCGTATGACCAGAATCTGGGTCATAAGGGCAAAGGTACAGTGGAAAAATATACTTTCCTCTTTTACACAAAACACAGAAATTAGGGATGGTGCCCAGGAAATGCGTCGCAAGTTCAGTTCTCTCTTCTGCCTACAAGGAATTAGGATCCACATCTCCAAGGAGTGTGTGTTTAACTTTCATTGATTATTTTGAACTCTTCAGATCAATGAGTAAGAAGAGGACCATGAGTCAGCCATCTAGTCCTTAGGTTTTCTGCTTGTTCCTCCTTCCTATGCAATTTTCAGATTTAACAGACACCATTGCTGAAGAGCTGAATGAATACCCAGTCCCATAGAAAACATCGAAAATACACTTCTCACAACTTCAGACAGGGACATCTGCAAGACATCAGATAACAGCTGAGCAAGGATAACTGATAAAATATACCTTACCAAAATTGAGGGACTATCTAGAGCAAACTCTTTGAGTCATAGAAACTTTACGTTACCTGAAAAGACTCAAAGCCTTATTTTTAATCTAAAAAAACTGAATGGATCTTTTCTAATATGACTCCAATACTTCACCTAAGTCCTTCTTGTGAAATCTGACCTAATAAAACCAAATGTGCATCATCAAATAGTCCATAATTACAGGTTACAAAATTAGATACTTGGGTTTGATGATGGCTGTCAAGTACTTGAACTAATATCGTGTACTTGAACTTACCTCCTTCTTCCCAGGATCATTTGCACTTCTACAGCCTGCTTTCAGTAAATTTGGAAAATCTGCTATGTTCTAATAAGGAAAAAATCCTGGAAATCTAGGGTAATTGACTTCTCTGGTTACAGAGATAATGACATCTTGAGTTATGTATGAGCTGTGGGGCAAAAGTGCTCTGCAGTGTCTCCTGCGGTCACCCCAGAAGAGACCACGAACCTGGCTGGACCGTAACATAACCCTTTGCAAATCTAAGTTTTCTTCTCGTGGAACCCAGTGAGTGGGTGGAACTTCAGACATGTACATTGGGTCTTGCCCCAACGTGAAGCTAGGACGTGGCCAAGTTGCACATCTGGAGTCAGCAGCTGGAATATGTTCCCCACACCCACGGTTTACACCTGGTCTTTGAGAACAGAAACTTGTCCTGTTTTCCTGCAACAAATATTGACCTGCAGCTCGATGCAAACTTTCCAGTTTTAACAGGCAGCAAATCAGATACATAGAACCTAATTTGATTGATCCTTGGTGGGATAATGACAACCTGACTCCAATGGAAGCTGAGGTCCCTCAAGGCAGCACACACCAGAACCTGAGAACAGATTTTGAACACAGTCTAAGGGCAAATTAAAAAACAAAAAGAAAAACAAAACCAAAAAAACTCAAACAAAATGGCACAAGAGATTTACTGGTAGTTTAAACCACGACAGTAAAATACATTTTTGCCATTTATAATGATTCTGGTTGAATTTTTAATAGAAATGCACATAATCTTAGAAAGACAGAATACCCTCAAACTGGTATTCAGTTTGCAAGTGGCAAAGAACTGTTTCTAAATATATTACACTATGTTGTGTGGACTGGGTAAATTAACTCCTTTTCTTTATGTTAATAACAGATAAATGGTATTTTCTCTCCTGTATCCAACTCATAGATCAGGTTAGACAAATGATTCACCTCTCTGACATAAGCTAAGTCCTTTTCAAAATCTGGTACGTTGATCAGTTGTCTCTGTTATAACTTTCCCCCTTTAAATTCTCCATTGACTGTAAATCGATTTTCCCTGAGCTCAGATTCCTTCTGAGATTTTTTGTTTTCATTCTTTTAATGGAAGAGGGGACAAGAAGAGAAAAGACAGGGGCTTCTTTATGAGGCAGGATCTCCCAGGTTCAATTAAAAGCCATTTTAGTTGCAGCTGATAGATTTCTCCCAACAAAAGTGGCTTAAAAGAAAACGCAATAATGTTTAAATGTTTCGTGATACTTATTCAGAATTTCTGTTTTCTGTTCTTTCTTTTGGTGCTTCAACAATAGAAGTACCACCACCTACCCATGTTTGTTTGCATTTTTAAATATGATTGCATTCTGACTGATTTGCAGTGGTAAGCAACAGTTTGGAAATCTGATTGCAAGCTCACAGTGTCAGAAGTAGATAATTACTATCTCCACAAATATCTCTAAATTAAATCACTTGTTTTAATACAGATTAGATTAGTATTAAAGTTACAAGATTGGTATGTGAGACATGATAAATGTAGTCATGACAGAAAACAATTTTTAATTTAGTATACCCTATCAATCTAGATAGTCCATGAATATTTACCATTAATCCAGTAGGCTGGAACAGAGGGGGGGAAAAAAGAACAAAAAATAGAAGGTTTGACCTAAACAAGGACTGAGGAAAAAAGAATTCTCAGCAGTTTTACTGAGAACATATCTTGCAAAAACGTGAACTGGCAACAGATTGGAAAATACATTTGAGGTACAATTACAAACAAAGCTTTTAAAAAACCTGAATGACATGTGAAAATAGTAGCGATTCTTAATATGTACTTCTCTTTGCAGGATTTACCAGTCTGATTACACTTAAATGAGTAACTTCAAAGGCTGAAATAAAATCATTTATGGAAATTCAAAACAAACCTATTTGATCACATCATACTTCACAGCGGGGATACAATTTGCAGGGGCTGAGTGAGGGCACAGTGTAAGCTAAAACAGGTTGTGTGTGCAATGAACCAAACTAAATGGTTTATATAAAAGAAATGTTGTTTCCATTAATTTTTCTGGTAATCCTATTAAAAATGCCACCTGTCCAGAATAGAATTGTCCAGATTTTAATTCTTTTTCATATCTCATTGTTCAAACACAAGACAGAGAAGGTATCATAGCTATTAAAATATGGCACAAAATGTCTTATTCTGAAATCTTTGTTACTGCAGCAGTTTCTCTGGCTCCGTTTCAATGTCTGACTATTATACCTTTTACTTTTCCTCTCATTGTGCTCAAAGAACTGATTTTTCTGATAAGCCCAAAGAATATTTTTTTAAAGGGTATGTCATATTACTAAACACTTTCACCATAATGTTTCTAGTCTGTAACAGTTAAAACTCTCATATACTAAGTAAACCTAACACACTGAATACACCTTTTAAAATTCCACCACCACCCCTCCAAAATCCCCTGTAACAAGCCTGAACACAAACTTAACTTTGAATACCAACAGAGATGAAATAGTGTCATAATCAGCATAAGTGCATGCGGACTATTCACCTAGATCAAACACTTTGGTCATATACTCAATTAAATTTAAATCCCATTATATAATGTGTACCAGCCTCATTTTATGCAATTCCCTAATTTAATGGCTTGGTATTAGCCTTTTTCCTTTTTGCACACATGGACTAATTTTCACGGTGCTCAGTCCCTTTGGGAAGTAGGTCATTAAAGTCAACCGGATGGAGACAGAAACTTAATACCTAAACAGTGTTGTATAAGGACCAGATACACAATAGTAATATAAAACTGCTTTTTACTCATCCCTCTTTGTAATATTTAAGAAATTCCTCCCTCGTATAAATATTCTTCATTAATCTCAAGGACCGCAAAGTAGAAGAATCAAGAAAGCTATCATCCTGTTATGATTGAATTGGTGAAACAATAAAAAATAAAAATAAAATATCCCAATTAAAAAAATAAAAATCATAATTACAATACTATTTAGCTGCTGAGAGAATACTTGTTTTACACTGCAACAGTAAAATCACTGTATTCATATTACCTTTCTCAATGTGTATTCTTTTTGTCTCATGTCCCACGTCATGACCAGCCAGATCACCCTCCTTAGGACCAGGCAGGACATTAGGTGACAAACCCATCAGCATTTGGTTCATAGATAGCCCGTTCTGATGGACAGCTGCTAGACACAAGCGCAAGCAGAAAGAAAATCAGCCGTCATTTTAACAATGCACTTTTGTACTTATTTTATATCGTCTTCCTCTTAATTATACAAGAATTCTAACAATCACAAAGTTACTTAATTAGTGCTATCAGTATCCACACAGCGGGAGAGTTTCTTCCTGTTACTTCTGGTTTAAAACAATTAATTTTAAAAAGAAGAATTCAGTATCTTTGGACAAAGTTGGATATTTGCAAACATTTTCTTGTTCTTTAACAAGAACTGAAAGGCAAAATGAAGCAAACCAGAAAAGAATAGAAGGTTCAACTTGAGACACTTACTGACTTAATTTTTTTAAAATTAGTTGTACAAAAGGTCTTGTATATTAGCCTTCCCAATATGCAGTCCCTATCCCTAACTCCTTTAAATTAATCATTGTGGCCTTCTAGGTTATAAACAGTTTTTCAAAATATACTGTGCAACAGCAGAATTACTTATTTGCTCATCAGATAGCTTGAAAAGCTCTTTCTAACAGTTCTCAAACAGACCTTCACGAGTCTCAAACACACCTCAGAAACCCATGTAAGGTAGTATACACCTATGCTTCTATCCTGAAAAATTGTATTTGCAAGAGGTTTATGCCATTTTCATTAAAGCATTTTTTCATATGTAACCCATATTTCTGTAGCAGACAACTTACTCTTGCTGGCAGCACAAAAACAGATGTAATTAAGAATCAGGTGTGATGTTAACAAATCAGATAGGAGAGAAAAGTTATTTTATAAATAAATAAGTTACTGAAGTGATTCAGTATTTAAGGAACTCTGTTATGTTCACATTGGCATAAATAACATGCAAAGGTCCCACTCCTCTCTCTCTCCTGGTAAGTAAGCAGAGTAAGCTGAACAGTGTCATTTCTTATAAGAAAAAAGTGTCATTCCTTAGCAAAAACAATAAGCATCTCTCAATTTACGTTACTTTTTTTTTTTTATTTAGAGAACAATGGAAAAGGTCTTCAACAGTTGTAAAAAAATATACTATTCAATCAATTTAAAAAAAAAAAAATTAAAAATCCAGGGCTCTGAGCTTTTTTTTCCCAGAACTTTACTTATGAACTCATAAAAACCTGCGGAAATAGATAGGTCACAGTATATGGGATGCCAGTTTAATCTGCACTCTGAACTGTCCAAGTGATAAGAAAACAGAGTTTTCAGCTTGTCATGGTCAGGCCTCATTTATTTTCTTTGGTAAGCTATTTTTCATCACACAGTAATGAAAGATCTTTCATCTGAAGGTCAATGAAGAGTCAGCTTCCTGAGTCTGCGGAGAGCCTGAAAGGAAGCAGTCTAAAAGACACATGTACTGCATCTAATCAACACGACTTCTTATTTCGTATAGCTATTTCATGGCCTTCTATCTGCATGCCAAATCTTCCCGTTTCACCTACTGAAAAATTCCACTATGGAAAGATGCTTTAAAAGCACAAAAACCTCCAATGGAACAATAATAAAAGGAATGGACAAGTACAATATGAATTTAAGTAAATATGCATAAAATAATATGTTTAAAATCTTGATTTCCAGGCAGTTGTGCTGGAACATCATAGAATGCAGGATCTTTGCCATGTAATTTACATCCTGTATGGAGACTTGATAAAAATGGTATCACTCTGAGACACTGTGGCTTAACTTCACTCCGTGCCTTGTGAGCTATGAGGTGATAATACTCTCTGTATTATATTTCTCACCATTACAAATTTTTATATTTTAAAAAAATATAAAGTATGGATATTTTAAAATTGATTTAACCTAATTCTTCTCTTTACCAAGCAATTCTACCATGTAAAATGTTGCTTAGGAAGTCACATTCAATTTAGAAATCAAACCAGAGTAACCAGATTAAATAAAACTCAATTCCTTTAAAAAATGTTTACACTATATGTTCAGTTCTAAAACTAATCTAGCAAATTGCTTCCCGGCTGCAATTCTGTATTTCATAGCTCATATCTTTATGTTTAATATGACATGATGGCAGTTTATATCAGTACCTGTTAATGTAGCATCAGATATTATGATACTGTAAACTGGGGAACATAATGTTGGGAAACAGTTATTGCAGCTGAACTTCCGAACATGATACATATGAGATCTATTTAAGATGAGGGCATTTTGATTAGAAAAACCAGCTGCACTTAATAAAATTTAAAGTGGTGACAAGGAGAAGAATGTGACCTACGGATTCTGTCTGAAGAGCTCTCAGTCCGTGCAGGAGAGCTGGACACACTGCTGCTTCGATGAGAGGATGGATGGCTGCCAGGTCGTCGGCCCTCTTCAAGAGAAGGAGCAGGAGAAGGGCTGTCTGGAACACGTTCCTAGACCCCAGGAAAAACAGTTGCAAAAAAAAGGCAATGTTAAACTAATCCTCTGTGGTTTCCAAACATCAGTTCCCTAAATTGGACCTCCCTCCTAAATCACAACCTACTCTTTCCTCTGTTGAGGTGTCCAGGATTTGCAGAGTGTTCTCAAAGGAAACTTAGCAATTTTAGGACACTAGACCTTGTGTTTTAGTATGCAATGTGAGTGCTGCTCATCCCATCAGGCTTTTAAACTGCCTTCTGGACTGCTTATAAAAATAAGGTTTTTGTTTTGCTTGTGAATGTTGTGGGCTTTTTTCTCACTTCTGTGTGCATGCTGTTGAATTGGAAATATACATTTTGTTTACTAGCTTATAGACCATAGCCTTATGTGATGAGGAACAATGTACTTTTGTAAATAAATAAAGACCAGACGTTGTTTTAGCTTATACTGAACTTTACTCCACATTTTCATTTCAAAGGGGCTTCTTGAGCAATGAGACCTTACAGAACTGCTCTGGATCATAAAGAAAATATAATCTCCCTACTGAACCTATACCAGTACTGTGGCTGGTACTCCAAATGTCTGCTGATACCATGGAGCACAAACCTAGAATGAACCACATTTTTTTGAAGAGTGTGGCCATATCACTACTTCAAAATGGGGAAAAAAAAGCCCATTCACATTTTTCTATCCAGGGAGAAGCCTGGCATGGTAGCCAGGAGGAGCCATGATACACTTGAAGACGTTCCTTGATTTTGAAAATTGGAGCACAAGTTTGAACTGCACTTCTGCCATGTGAGAACAGTCAATATGTAGCAGATAGATATATCTGCTACTTACACAGAACTTTGACAGAAACAATAAACAAAGGGAGCTGAGTGCAGAATCGTTCTTTCTAGAAAATTCTCTGTCCCTGCAGTTTCCTCTTTATTGCTAATAGGTCCCAAGACTCTATTTCATTGCTAAAATACGTGTGAGTCAGGTTGGTTTGGTCGAATAGTGACAAAAGTAAATAGTTCCTATAAGGGAAATCTACTTGGGGGGACTGAAAATGATAAATCAGGGTTTTTGTGGTTGTGGGGTTGGTTTTTTTCCCTTTTGATAATTGAAATCCTGACCCTAATGAAAAAGAAGAAAAAAAATAACCCAAAGCAAAAACAACAAACAAGCCAACAACTGAGTACATTCAACTCACTAAAAGCTTTTGGTAATGAAATAATACAATTAGTATGTATTTAATAATACATATAAAAACTTGCTGCTGCAAATGCCTAAAAGTTTTCCTGAAAAGAGCATCATGTTCCTCCCACCACGAATTGCTTTTGCAGCAGTCATTATTTTTCATGCACACTAGCTAGGTGAATATTTCGTTGAATACATTGCTATAAAACTTAGCAACATGACCATCTATAGTAATCAATAGATTTGTTCCAGGTAAGCTTCATAATAAATATTTGCTGAACTTGAGATTCTGATTGCAAAGGGATTCAACGGGCCTATTGATGGAGTGGGAGAAGACCTTTCAGAGCAGTGTTTCAAGACATTTAAGTGGATTCCACTTTAACAGTCTCAGGTTTTTAAGTCAAAAACATTGATGAGGATAGTTTAACTGCATCATAGCTCTAGGCTTATTATGACTTTGATTGTGTTTATATGTCCATGAACCGGGTATTCAAGAGGAGGATTATAATGCAGATGTTTTCAGAATGTAGAAGATTTATTTCTTTAGATTTAGGAGGATTTAAGCACGCACAGCGTAGAGATTTGGTATAAATTGGAACACGCTATATTTAATCATTCATTTAATATATAATTTCACTGTTTGGCATACAATGTATTGTTCTTAGAAGGGTTTCATTAAAATGAAATCCAGTGAGCACATAAGATTTGAATACAGAGCTGCAGAGTAAATTAATTTATTTAAACAGCTTAATTTGTTTATCCTATTTATTTATGTGCGCTTTTACAGCACGTATTATGAGATGGAGAGAGCAAAAGGAACGCACAGGACAACAAAATATAATTACTGCACAAACAAAAAAGATAATGAGTTTTATTCACACATAATACAACATAGAAGACAAACTCTATGAGAAAACTATATATACCGGCATTATCAATTCATTTGTAAAATACCCTTTAACCCCAACAAAAAATGGGATTGAACTATGCAGAAATGGAAAATAAATTAATTTAATACTTTAAGTCATTTTTTATATCCTTGCTTCATAATTCCACAATCAATAATATAGTCTATAGCAATTTTTTGTCTTTATCAAAACTAGCTGCAGTAAGAAATGGAAATGCTACTAATAATAAATTGAAATACTCTGTACCTCTAAAAATCATAGTGATAAACTAATGCTGCTGGAATATCAATATAAGCTGTCTTCCTTACTAGAGATTTTGTGTAGAAAAGATGGATTTTGCTTGTGGTAAAATATTAATTTTACATTTAAACTTCACTTTAAAATTTTTCAAAAGAGGAAATGTGCAAAAATGTGTTCAGTAAATAACTCAGATGATCAGAGCTGTTTTGTAACTTCTGCAAAATGCCACTTTTGTATAAGTAAGTCTACACGACACAGCAAAGAAACAGTATTTACTGCATTATAAACCTGGCAATAGAAACCACCTAAGGTACTGTCCACTGTCTAGTATTTCTCCTAAAACTTGTCCACTCCCAGGAAAAACTGGATTCCACTTAAATAAAGATATGTCTAGAGAACCTGGTGTTGGCTTGCGCTGTAATTCGTCTTGTTGTCTCCCAACACAGAAATAAATAAATAAATAAAATCTGAATGACTTTGCTAAAATTAAGTATGACGAAACCGTGTAGGGTTCAGTTTGAAATCAACATATCTGAATGTAAGTATTTAAATGCAGTTTTTACACACAAACTAGAGATGAAACTTCAGACACCTGTATCTAGGATGCCATATCAACTGGCCCACCTTGAAGGTAAGTGTCTCCCATTTCAGTCAATTGAGATATAGAAAATAAAGTCAATGGAGCCTCCTCCAAAACCAGATACCTATGGCTTAATTCAGCTGCTCACATTTGAACAACTGAAGGGTTTTGAGATGTCCACATCAGGTTGACAGAGAGGACCTACAAAAGATCTGCTGCCTTTTGGAATGCCAAAAACGTTATCCTTGCAATATTGGATGATAAACTGAATAGCTCCCAAAACTCTACTGACAGTATTTACTAGAAAAAAAGACATACAGAATTATTTATCGTTTGTAAAACATAAACCTCACTAGCCACCTTTTTTCTCCACTTTTTGCTTCCCTATTTGTTTCTACAGGTACTCATAAGTAAAAAGTAGTGTGAACGATTTAAGGCATATGTAGCAATTTAACATATGGTTTACCAACTTTTCAAAATTGGTAAGACTCTCAATTGGCATCAGAACCAGAGGCTACACTAAGCCATGGACAACACACTCTTATAGGTCAAATTTGGAATATTCCTTATCTTGGTGCTCTTTACAATCTGATCCAAATCATGAATCATTTAACAATCTGACATTTAACTCCTCCAAAAATGTTCCACCATATATGAAACTTTCATTTTAGGGTGATACAATGCATTTTCCTGTACTCTTACTCCACTAATGTTATACGTTACACACCCTCAAGATCAAGTCCATTTCATAAATAACAGAATTGTTCCTGTGACATTGGGCTTTTTTTCTTTTATTTTTTAAAAACAGGTAAAAGATTTTAACGGTCAGAGATTTTAACTTGTTAGATTCAAGTTGTCTCTAGAATTAGAAACCCCTCAAATTTTGTTCCAGAATACCACATATCACTCACAACATAACACTGTCTCAGTCTCTCCAAGTAAAACAGAAGCGTCTTAATGTACTTACCAACGTTTTTCTACATTTTTCAAACAGCTCTTTGCATAGATGCAAAGACCATACTGTAACATCTCATTTCAAAAGTTCCTTTTAAGTAACTTCCTATTAAGATTTATTTTAATATATCAGTAATGGTTTCCAGAAGACCATAAATACTTTCTTCCCTATATCATATGTATCTTTTTCCTCTTACCAGGTCACAAAAGTAGTTATTCAATATTAATCCCTTTTTTTGCCTCTTTTCTTTCTGCTCCAGCAGCATGTTTTCATTGTTTGAAAAGTGCCTCATTACAAAAAGTCTTCCTCAAAAACCTCCCGAAACACAAACTTGATGGAGTTCAACTGTTTGTCCCTATATATCACTATCCACGAGAACACCCTTCAGTCAACATCTGTAGGATTAATCCTCCTGCTCCTAAGAAGATAGACAAGGAAGTGATATCTTCTAGGTTCTCACCACCTCAGTCTTTCCACAAACATTGTTTATTCTTTGCCTTTCCATTTCCTTAGTGATAAAATTCCAGAATCCTTCTGACAAAATTTGAATATGCCTATTTCCAATAGCCAACCAGTTTTGCACAGCTTTATTGCCTGTGTATTTCTCTCCTACAGGTATTTTCAGTCCAGGCTTCTTCCTTTATTCTAGTTTGCTTCTCCATAAGACTCGTCTCGTGGGCTTAGTCATCCTTTAATTTTAGTCATGGACTGCGTTCTAGACATGCATCTAAGTATAGCTGCAGCAGTATACTGCTAATAAAACCATTTGGCTGCCTTGATGCTCCTCCATGTTGAACATTCTCATTTAAGGACGTTTGTGCTTTAAGCCATTGAAGTGCAGAGGACAAAATCACTTATTTTCAGTGGCATACTTTTGAATAGTTTAGGTAAATTCATACTGGGGAAAGGATATATGATGCACACTGTTTCATACACTTTTAATTTAAAAAAAAAAAAAAAGATAAAAAAAGCTTTTAATTAGTAGTAGTTTACGATAGTCCTGCCTTTCTGGGAAGGCATCTGGCTTCCAATCTTTTTTCCGGTAAAATTACAATAATCTCTTTCACAATGACCAAAACACAGACTTCTTACTCTTCAGTTCCTTGCTGACCTACTTTTTGTGTGAGAAGTATTCCAGGGATGGCTTTCTTGTAACATGGCTTACTTATTTGACATTGTATTAGTTGAATGATTAAAAGAAATGAATTGCTTTGATGATATCTTTTGTATTCCCTGAAAATGGGATATTTTGCTTTTACAGCTTCATTTTTCCTTCAAATTTAGCCTAAGATGCTGAGACTCCAAATTAACATTTAGTCCTAAGAATTACAAGATGAATTTGGCTAATAATTATTTCCTAACTTCCTCAATCATTACTATAAAATGTGTGTTATCAAACTGACTAAAAATGCTATAAATTTTACTTCCATTTCCTTATTTGCATAGTATCACTAGCTTGCTAAAAACCTTGCTAACTTCCCACTGATGCACATCATCTTTCTCACCTTGTTCTTTCTTATGGACATGCTTCTAATCTCAACTGAAATTCAGGAGTTCAAATGTTTTGTGTTGTCATTCATTGCACTATTGTTTTAAATAGCGGATCTAGTTCTTACAAAGAACATAATCCATTATGTTTGCATAAGTCCCTTTTTTCTCCTTTTGTGAATACCTTGAACTTATTTATCTTTTGGACCAATTTAAGTTAATTTGATTTCTGTTTTAATTTTAACCTCTGCAATTTTTCATTGATTCTACCTTGCTGTTCCCATCACAAGAGTACTGATAATTGGCAACAGAAAATGTAGAAAGAGATCAACAGACAAAAAGACTATGGGTTTGCTTGATTTTTATTGCTCTGTTTATTATAGGGTTATTGGGAATATCAGCAGCAGTTAACTACAGGAAGTCAAAACGGAAAGCTCCCAAGTAATCCTTTAACTTGGTAAAACTAGAGCAGCGTCCAAGGTGTTGACAGTTTGGAATCATGATGAAGCAGGATCATTCCTGGAAGTGCCACAGAGCCTCATAGGACAAAATTCTGTATTTTGTGGATTCTCATAAAAATGTCCTGACAACTATTTTGGACCTGCTTATTTTTTGAGTGTATCCTTTCAATTGAATTTATAAATTATATTTTGCCTTGGAAATGTATGTTTGGACTAACAAACAAAATATTCTTCTAAGGCATACAAAAACCCCATGCAATATGCAAACATATAGAAGTGCAAAAAATCTCTTCATATTGAATTAGCAATTTCTTATTAGCAAGTTGGACACACTCCTGCTTTTTTATTTTTTTCTCTCCTCTCTTGAATATCTAATCTTACTTAAAAAGCAACCATTCAAGCTTAAGAAGCAGCACTGGGGATTCACCCCTCAAAGTCAATCCAAACCGTACGTTCATCCAAACACCAAGAATTCATGTGACTAAATGTAGTTGTCTACAGTACAAATGTCTACATCTGAGCTAGTCACCCTATGTTCATTTTTTACCCATACATTTACGTTTCCAAGGTACAATTCACCTCACTTTAAAGCAGCTATCTAAAATAGGTCCAATGAATTATGCCCTAGAAGACAGCAAAATGAATCCCATCTATTGTACCTGGCCTCATGGCCATTTTGGTTCAAATTAATCTTCTACCACATACATAGGTCCCTGTTACACATGTGAATATGCAAATTGCCCAACAGAAAAATCTGTACTACCTTCTCTGTGTCATATGTTATCTGTAGGCATCTATTTTATGTGATGCAAATTAATTTATACGAGCATATGGGTGTTATTAGCTTCAAAATCCACCTCAGAAACACATATATTAAAACAAATAATAGGATCCCATATTATTTTAAAAAAGATATTATTCCAAGTTACAACTTACCAGATATACAGTAAAAATAAAAAATAATTTTAAAAAAATGATTTAAAAAATCAATAAAAAATAAAAATAAAGTTCATTATAAAAAAAATGCATTAAAAGTTAAAAAAAATAATTTTTATCGTACAGATAGAACTAATTAATGAGGTGGGACAGAGTGTCCTCTAATATAAAGATGATTAAGCCATAAGAAAGGAGTTCAGCTACACTTTGACCTAAGATTTTCTCATGCTAAACGAAGAAACTGAAGTAAGTGTGCACATACATATTTATATTAACATTAAAAAATTTTTAAAAAGTTATTCTGACTAACCTGGAGATTTTTTTTTGTCATGTGCAAGTTCATACAAATAGTTTTAAGATATCATTTTTTCTGCAGTCATGATAAAAAGAAAATGAAATATTCATTTGGTTTATAATATACTTCAAACTTCATAGGTTTATCATAATTTTCACGTTTGCTTTCCCAATATGTAAAAGTAGATTTTTCAGGAGCTGATAAATAGTTTTATTTTTATTCTAGAATATTTACTGTAATTAGTTTTTACTATTTAAATGTTTTATATTAAATCAAATTTCTCCTTATACAAAGACAAAAATTTGACTTTACTTCATGTATCAGATAATGAGGAAATGAAAGCAGCTTTACTCTTCATGCACTTGTGTATAGTGTATTTTTCTTTGCATTCAAGAAAATCACCTTAAAGTAATGTCAAAATTTCAGTTTTGAATGCACAAATGTCTGCAGACATAATAGGTCATCTGAAAAGTCAGGGGATTTTCAGGTTAGGGATCCAAATAGGGCATTTTCGCCAATTTTGTATGCAGTTCATTTTCTTTTCATTCCTTTTCTGAAAATGGGTATAGCATACTCATCTTCATAGGAACGGTGCAATTATATATCACTGTTTGCATAATACTTCTCCTGTAAGGCACAGAACTGTCCATAGAAAACTTTTGCATTCAACACAAGATTCAGATAACGCAAGTTAAAAAAGACTGGGCCAGACACTGATTTTTAAAAAATTCAAATATGGAATAACTAACCATTCACTGAATGAGGTAGGAGTTCTGTGGAAAAATACAATATCTGGTGGTGAAATTAAAATTGCACCCTACTTTATGGATGGAATGCTGTCACATTAAGGCTGTAGAGGCATTCTGGTATTTCCTAATGTTAGTCTTACATCTTTTGAAATTCAGCGATGGTTCTATAACATAGGCTTTGGATGTAATTTTACTCAATGAATGAAGACAGGTATATCTAAAGATTTTACAGTAACATCTGATATATTGATAATTCTGGCAGTTTTCTCAAGTTTATTTTACAGGAAAATACTCCTTCAATGTAATACCAGCAAAGTGGAAGGGTTTTCTCTCCAGGATGTCTAATTGGACTTTCAAGGTGCTTCCTATGGCCCCTGTCTCTACAGGACAGTGTGCCAGCCAATTTTGCAAAATAATTTATCTAATCTTATGAAAAAGGTCATAATTTCTGTAACTGGAAAAAAAGTGATCAGTAAACTCTTCTACACTGAAACATCTTATGATGGCCAATACCTTTTGCTATTAAAAGTCTGCACTAAACTCAAGGCTGCTCACACAGCAGTTACAGAAGACTTAAACTGAAGCTTCTACAGTCCCCTCCTTTGCTGCTGTGAAGTGAACTTCCTCGTTTTTCTCTTAGAGTCTGCTTCCTTTCAGGTCCACTCTCTGAACCTGTTCACCAGCACTGTGGCATGAGACATTTAAACGTACTCTGTTCCATCATCTCTGTATGGCAGTGTCATACTTCTTCTCTTTGGCTATTATTTGGACTTTTTGACAATAATTATAGGTGAAAAATACAGGAACATTAAATTACATCAATAGGAACACACATGTACTGCCAATGAAAAAAGAAAAAGTGGATGATCATTAAAATAAAATTTCATGTCAGAATAGACCAATAAACAGTTATTTAAAAAAAAAAATATCCGTCAGCAGCTACCTTGGTTAAATAAATTACTAGTAAATTTCTGCTACTGGATAACAGGAAGATATAACCTTATAAACAAGTATTATGCAACCATTGCTGTGAAATATTTAGAGAACTAGCAAAATTTATTCTGGCGTATTTAATATGCAAGGGAAAACTACTGTGTCACTGGTCACTTTTTCAGCTGAAGGTATTGGTTTCTTCTGCTTTATTCTTAATTCTTTCTACAAGTATTAGTAACAGCATACAGATAAAGTGCAATTTTTGATTCTGGCATGCTGCTTAATTCTAAATATTACAGTGTAGACATATTTCAAGTTGCTATTAATATGAGGTGTGTCCTTTATATTTTCATATATCTTTCTGCTGAGTGAAAAAAATTGATGTAGTGAAACTGCTAACAAGCCAAGCCTTTGAAACCATGGGCAGGTGATGAAAGCCACCTCATGTCTAAAGCATCCCCAGGTCACAGCTGTCACACTCACTGCAATTCATTGCTGTCACAATCTGCTGTCCCTGCTTGTTGTTGCTCTCCTCTTATTCATCCAACTCATATATCTAAACATTCCATTACAAAAAGACATCTAATGTTCGTCTCATGTTTGAAAGGGCACAACACTCTCCTGAAATATAATTCTGAAGATTTTAGAGCTCAGAGTTCACTGCCAAACCTAAGGTGTTGCTTTGCAAGGCTTCCCTTGTAATTTTGTCTGTCTCATCTCCTGGACGTAGCAGGATAAAATGTTTGGTTAGTACATGATCTCAGCTTTATTCCAACTTCTTATCATGAAGAAATGAAATATTGCCCAGTAATAGAAAGGCATTTGAAGCTTTGTGAGTTTAAAGATAACAGCACTAACTGTGAACTCGGTGAATTGGAAGGAAAGGTCAGCAAGTCACCTACTGTGGCACTGTTCACAAAGGCAATTCTTCTATCCAATGAACCAGGTTGTTTATAATCTGAAGACTCAGATTTTCTAAGACTTAATTTTGTTCTTTTGTTACATAATTAGATAAGGTTACTATTAATTTACTTTTCAGAGTAGAAATTTCTCATAAATCTCCTAACTTTCAAGTAAAGTGTAAACTTGTAAACATCTTGTACTCTAATTTCAAATCTACGCTGTCATTTCAGGTTACAACTATGAACTCCAAGATGAGTGATTCACTAACTTTCCAAATCAGCTTGTGGAAACATTGTCACTGATGAAAAACATTTAAGTAAAATTAGGGTTAAAAAATGAGCCAGAAGATAATGAAAACAAACCCCAAAAGTCTAAAAATGTAGCAGTAAAAGAAAGGAAGATATGATTCTAACAACAAACAGTTTTGGAAAAGAGAGCAACTGCACTATTTATCCATTCCTGTAAAAATAAAGAAAAAGGAGGTTTGACCTTCTCACTTACATCTATTCTCCAAGATATTTATTTTGATTGTAGTATAAGTTATTATTCATAATCTTTATATTGCCAACACCAGGTTCAAAAAGCATGCTGATTAGAGAGTTTCCTGCTCAACTACTCAGTTCAATGGACACTAAAATCACAGCCTCTGACTACGCCTAGTGAGAAACAGGTAAATTGCTAGTGACATTATGTCTATGCTCATGGGAAGAAAATCCCCCTAACAATGACCTCATGCTTTTATGTTGCTGGGGTTTATGTTTCAATCCTGTTCAGTATTAAAAAATAGGAACATAATTACTTGGCCGTGCTGTCTCTATCCACATGACTATATTCATCTGCCACAGACAAAAACAGAGGACATAAATCTAGACATACTTTGTACCACAAAGGGGCTGAGGGAAAGAGTAGGAAAGTCCTGTAAGAGTAAATTCCTGAGCCCTTAGAGTATTATTGAAATAACTATGTGCAGCAAGATCTTACGTTTAGAAGTGAGTTTTGGATGCCAGATTAACACCTGTGTTTATGCATTTACCTGTAGTATAAAGGTATTGTGGGCAATAAGTCACAGAAGCACAGGAGAACCTGTCTCCATCGGGTTCTAAGTAAACATTCCAAAACTCTAACTTAATCGTGCAAACTTCAAAAAATATATATTTCACCACTGAGTGAGTGCACTTTCCTAAACAGAAGTCAGGTTAATTTGGCTATTTAAAAAAACTTCATTGTATATCCATATCTTTTTAATTTATGGTTATGTGCAAACCAGATGGGAACATGAAACCTGTTAAATAACTTGCACAAGATGTTATGCCAGGAGCTGTGCTAAAGTTGGCAGCTATGATGAAGTTTTTATTAGCATGAATATGGGATAGCTGAATTTTCAGAAATGACAGAGATAAATAGTGTAGATTATTAATATATATAAACGTATGATTTTGAAAAAATCATGAAAAGCAAGATTTTGGAAAAAAAATATGATTTTCCAGTCACAAAGTGCTGCTAAAATGTTTCGAACAGAAAACCAAAATTTCTAGGTACTTTCAAAATCTTCACTTATATTATAACAAAACTAGCTTTCCAACTAGATGAACTGGAAGAATTAACTTGTTAAGAAGTTAATGAACTCTAGGATAAGGAAAATTTTCTGGTATGGCACTGCTGATAGCTAAAATAATATACATAGTTACGTGATGACAGTCTCCCTTTCAGAGTCCAATCCTTTTAAACCTACTAGACGGGTTTAGATCAGATGAGCCAGAAGTACTTCTTAGTTAAGTGCTTCCGAGGTCCAGCAATGTTCCCATAATGGGGTGAGATATGTGGACACACCAGGACCTGCCTTCCACAAAAGGAAACCATTTTTTTCACACAGCCTACGAGCTATGCTGTGCTCCAAATGTACCTGATTTTGGTAACTGGAGACAAAGATCAGGGGTCACATTGCGGTATGGCCCAATAGACATATTTAAATGTAGGCCACAGTAACTTAGGCAACTTTAATGGCTAGAACCAGCTTGTAAAGCAGCTTTACAAGCTACAAGGCAGCTTGTCAAGGTTTAGAAACAGAAGATTACTAATGTTCGTGAAGGTCAAATTTTGTGCTCTTACATATGAAAACAAACAGCTTACAGAAAATGAAAGAAGGGAAAATAGTAGGACAAAGTGAAAATAAAGCTTTGTTGCCATAGTAATTCATACTTCTCAGGTGTCATTTAGCATGTGCTCCATTCCGATCTTCATTTTTTAGATACCTCTGTAATACACCGGTCACTGTTCCAATTAAGAAAATAAATTCAGAATGAAATAGAGCCCCACATATGTTCCAGAGAACTTTAGTATCCTGTAACTCTTACTAAATGCTGCTCAAGTGAAAACAGAAAAACAAAGGTGCAGAAATCACCATGTAATCAAACACTCAGCAGCAGAGTATTTATATTCCCAAGATATGGGCAAGATGGACATTAGGGGTGAAATCTAGCCTTGCTGACATAGCACCAAGAAACAATTCTTCTAAAACCAATGTCTTAACTCCCCTTATCATCAAAGATGAGAAAAGGATGCCACTGAAGGCCTCCAAAGGAGATCCTACATTTGAGAGTGCAGGTACCTACATTAGGTCACCAGACAATATTTTTCTAGGACAACAGCAACATAGATTTATTGACTTTTAACTGAATGGTCCTTTATGATTCTGGTTTTTTTCGGTTAAAGAGGACAGAAGAACCAACACATTGAATGTGACAATAAACACAGACCTCTTCACTCTGCTTAAATCAACATGAGCTTCAAAACTTTTGCAACTCTTGATTTGAAGGTCCAAGCGATTTTAAGTTTACTCAATTTTTGTCAACGGAATTGCATTAATGGAGAGATTTCCAACATAGCCCTAAAGTATCAAATAACCTTGCCTTCACATTTCTATTTCTAACATGGAAATGTTACCTAAACCACAAAAGTTTCTGGACTGTCTGTATCTGATTTATGAGAACTAAAGAAGGATAACAGGTAAAATGTAAATATCTAAATAAATGCCAAATCAAATTATAAATATGTAGTGGTAAGGCAGGAATGCCTTTATAATGAAAACAGATCACCTTCAGTCACAAGGAGAGGAGACTCCTTGCCTGTGCTTAATACCTCTAGAACTAGATTAGTTTAGTTACAGGCAGCAAACAAAACCTAAAATGGGTAGCCAGTTTCAGATATCACATATTTTTGAGATATCTCTACAACATTACAGTTCTGGCCTGCAGATTACTGGGTCTGTTCTGTGCAGATTACTGGGTCTGTTCTTCATTCCATTCTTTTCCACGATTTGGCAATTTAGGTTCTGCAGAGACAAAGTATCAAGCCTTTCAGCCTCCTTCAGATAATTTGCAGCATTTCAGTTCAAATGCTTAGATTTAAAAGTTGGAAGAACAGTCCCTTCAAATTTAAGAAAGGCACAATTTCTTCCTTGATATCTTGAACAACGTTGCCATTAGATTACAGACTATGAAATATGATAAATCAGAAAGCTGTGCCTTCTGTATGAAAATGCTTCAACTTGAGCACTGTTTTAATATTGATTGAGAGAGGGTCAGGAGAACTGAGAAGATAACGCTGGCCACCAGCAGCCTATTGGGTTTCCAGAGCTACAACAATTGAGTTTCTTGTACATATTGACTTTATGACTTACCTTATAACATCTGACACCTTTACAACATTTATGACAGTTGTGAGTGTGCTAGAATTTATTTATTTTATTGTTTAATATAGTTACCTTAATAACAGATGTCTCAACTCTGGATGGAGGACTCTGCACTTGTGCTGCTGCTGCCATGTTGGCGATGGTACTAAGGTGATTCATCTGGCTCATTGCCATCGTGACAGATGCTGGAGGTAGGCTCACAGGAATTAACGGGTGGGGCATCATCATAAAAGGAAGTTCCAATCCTGGTGGAGGAAAAAAGAAGGAAATAATTCTTTTAAAACATTGTCTTTTTTTTTTTTTTTAATCCTGATGGACAATATAGCGATGGGTGACAAGATGGTTCACACTGCAGGACAAAGCAGCTGTATGTCAGTTCTCTTCCGGGATATGCGTGGGTAAATCACTAGCAACCATGGAGAGTTTCTAGCCACAAGGAGAGGCTATTAGACCTCTTAGTTTGTTCATATAAGTGTAATGTATGATACCATTGCTAAGCAATGGCTGTTTATTATTTTTTTAATATCTACTGTAAGGTGCCTTAGCAATGCATTATTATGCCACTGATGCACAGGTTAGCAGTTATTTTAAGTATCAATTTTATTGCATACGTATTTGTTCTTTATTGTCTCCGCTTTCCCTGCTTAATATTTTAAAGGAAGTATTCCAATATTCCCCACATCTTTAATTTTTCATAGCCTATTTATATAAACACAAAATAAAGACAGGAATTGGATAACTGCTGATGTTAGTGCTGAAAGATGTCAACCCGTACCATTTGGCAGAAGGTGGTTCTGTTGAAGAGGGTTGAGAGGATGGCTAACTGGAACACTATGTTGTCCAGGCAAGTTGGGGTGGTTAACAGAGGCCTGTGATCCTTGGGTGGGGGGAGACTGAAGTTTTTCTTTATCCCAAGAACCATCACTGCTGCCTGTGGGGAATGAATATATATTATTTGGATGAAGGAAGACTCCAAATTTTCAATGTCTGAATTTGCAAGCAAGGCCAGCAATCTAACCTGTTTTGCAAGTGGCAATTTTTTTTTAATTTTTTTTTTTTTAATATGTGGTTTGGGGGAACGACTTTGTTTTTTCCACCCTCTGAAACAGATATGTAAGGATAATTTCTTAAGGTTAAGAGTCAGAACACAAATCTAAAGTTTGTGTCTGATGTATGCTTTACATATATTTTTGCCAATCTTAGCAAGTAAAACTACATATGGCATTTGTTTTATAAAAGAATATTTTTGCCTGCAAAATGTCTAAAAAAAAAAAAAAAGAGTACTGCCTGTTATGTCAATTAAAATTTAAACTACATTCATATTTCTTCTTGTATTGGTGAATAAATAAGCATTATAGGAAGTAACTAAAATTTTAATTTATTGAGGGCACCAACATGCCTGTATATATGCTTAGCTGACGATTCTATTTTGTTTATTCAATTTTTATTTCATATTATTAATTAAAATGTAAGGTATTGTTAATCAATTCCTGCAGTCTTCTGGCAGTGGAATGGACAAACAGCAAGGAAGAATGTGGACAAATAAATATTGAGACGAGCAATAATTCATACATTTAAGAAATACCCTTTTTCACTGTTGCAGACCTCCTCATAAAAAATACCCACAAAATTAAACAAAAGGAATTAAAGGACAATACTAAAAAATCATATAACATTATTAATTTGTGCATTTATATATAATAAAAAGTTTAAAATCTTCCATCTGACAACTTACATTATTCAAGGTGCATATTTATGTATTATGCTGAGATTGAGTATATGTACATTTACGCACACAAAGTAATCCACACACTCATTGTATGAGTTTATTTACCATATACAATCAATAAACAAAGTTTGAATATGTTAATAAATATGTATATATGCATGCATTCTCAGCAGTATTAATATACACATCAGCAATACATATAGGGCACAATTTCACCCTCCTGACTTTGAAAGTTTCTATTATTTTCACGGGAATTTCTCTTGATAAGGACTTCAGGATAACATCAGTTGAGATGTATTTAATCTATACTCAATTTCTATTTAGTATCAGGGATTACAGTGAATGTGTATTTCTGAATGTTTTTCTATATACATCTTGCTATTTAATGAACAATGGGACCTGAAAAACAATGTGCCTAATACCACCTCCTTACTTCACTAGAAATGGGATTAGAGCTTTAGTCTTGACGTTTTTTAACATCGTTTTCATGGGATGACAAAAGCACAAAAGTTGGTAGAAATCCAATTTAATTTCTCTAGATCTATTAAAAACCTGATTGTAAAAGCCGCACAACATAGTTTATAATGAAAAATACGCCATTATTGCCATGATTTTCTTTCCCCAGTTACTTCATGAAGACAGTTAAGGCTCAATATAAATTCTAACTCATTAGCTCAATACTGTCTCAATCCCAATGTAAATTGTTCAGAAGTAGGTAATGAAAATTCAGTCCAAACTCTCCTGCAATCAAACAAAGCAATTTTATGAAACAACGAAAAGAATCAATTATATGAGATACTTTTATTATTTTACAAGACATTGTTGCAACCTTTATGCAGTGTACATAGTTGAGTGGTTAATACATTATTTGAATCTCATCACCTCTGATAAGCGAACATGTTTTCCTGTATTTTGAGAACACAGAGACTCTCAAAAAACCATGAACTTACTTTCAAACACATACGTAATTGAAGGATCTAAATCTTAGCTGGAAAAATAATTTTTTCCTTCTAATTTTCTTTTTTCTAATTTTATGCTTTTTGCCACTGTGACATATATATTTCACTCATTCTGAATATTCATCTATTAAAAAATATTACCCTGGAAATGAGAGCTAAACACAAAAAGTAAGTTCATCTCACTTAATTCTATCCAACATGTAGGTCTTGATGCAGATTCAATAAAGGAAGACAGGTAGTTCCAAATGGTAATTCATCCCATGTTTAGGGCACGTGTCCATAAACTAGCAAAGCTTTTTTTCTGGTACTTAGGGCTTCATTAAAAAGCAACCACCAAAAATCTGACTACACAATGTCAAGTCCTCAGCAAGAACAAGCCCCATCTTTTTTTAATTTTTGCATCCGTTAAGAAAAGCTGAAGAGAGAACTTTGTTCTGGCAGATCCTGTGGTGGAGCACACACTGCTCTAGTTTCATGCTCAATGTGGTACTCCCTGTCCTCCTGTGGTTAATGGGAAGGCAGCAAAGGCCGGCTACACTGGCCAGTTTAGCGCAAGTGTGATTGCACTGTGATTCAGATGAAGTCAGCGCTGCCTGGTGATCGGGTAATGCCCAAATGAAATGGAGAGGGAAATACTGCAAGATACAAATGGAATGAATGGCCGCTGGGCATGCCTTCGTCTGTACAGTAACTGCAGAAGAAGCTTTTACAAACGGCTTAGACTTAGATGGCTTAAGTAAGATGAATCTGGGCCAGAATAAGTTGGTTTTTTTAGTTACAAACTCTTGTCTTCACCATAAGTTTCTTTTTTGGACATTTATGTTTTGTTCTTTATAAAAAACCGAGATAGAAAAGGCTACATTTGTAAAATGTATTTCCGACTTGGAGCAAAATTCTCTAATTTACATGTAAAGTTCTAGTATTCTTAACAAGGTCACTATCTTACAAATCCTTTAAGCTTATTGTTTTGTACTTTCCCATCAAAGCATGATGACATACATATGTCATATATATATAAATATATATATATTAGTAATTATATGAATATAAGCAAGGAAGATCTTTGCATTTTCTAGGGCTGGTGAATTCCTGATAATAAGATATTTTCTCTATGTATTATCAAGATCTTCTACAGTACAGTTAATTTCATGTTACACGCTGATGTTCGATATGGAGATGGAGTTAATTCTGCTGTGACCCTTCCTAACCTGGTCACAGAATTTTGCACAGTCAGTCATAGTTTGCCAATTATGGTACGGCTTATGTGCCTCAGAAATTAGAGCTTTTCTAAATCAGTACTCCCTTCTGCCTCAAAATTACAGTGTCTATTGTTTTAGAGTGATATCGAACCCAATAATAAATTGGAAGAGAGAAGACAAGCTTCAGAAAGCGAAGTATCGAGGCTAGTGTTTAGTCAGTGACAGATTCTTTAATACTTGTAGTCTGGCATCGTCTGTCAAGATTTGTTTACAAGGAAAATGATTCATAGACAGAATCCAATCCATAACATTAGAAACCACTTTCAAACTACAGGCTGTTGCACTCCTGAACACTTTAAGTGGACAGCCACAGATACAAATAGTCTTGGCCATTTGCTGTGTTTTTCTTATGTTAGTTAAGCGGAACAATTTTCCTCTTAGAGGAAACAGTCATTTTCATTAACGTCAAAGCGAAATAAGTGTTATTCCTTAGACACTACTCACCGTCTGCACAACTAAGTGCAAGCTACCAGTTCTGTCACTTTTTACGTTTGATTTTGATTTAATGCGTACAGTTGTTTCAAAGAGTATTAAAAATCTGTTGCCTTCTTCCTCTTCACTTGTTGCCCTGCTGGAGGCTTATGTTTTTCCAGTTTCCATCAGTGGTTGTCAAGTCTTTGTAATAGGATTAAAAGCTTGGACACCTGATATCCCTGGGTGCTGCAGTTCACCCTCATAAAAGCTGTTTGCTTTAAATTGAGAGAAAATCAGTTTTTAGTGGCATAATTAATTAAATTATGCAAAGTGTTCCAGATTCAGCATAACACTTTCTGAAGCAGCAATTGGAAGCTCTACATTGCATTCAAACTGCATTTCAATTGATGCTGCACTAGGCTGACCATAGAGTAGCATTTTCAAGGCTTTCAAGCACAAGGGATCCAATTTTGAAATGCAGATGCTTAATGCTGAGTGCTCAAACCCCATACATGTGCACTTGAATAGGCAATTTGGTAGCCAACTAGGTATTTCATGTGCGATAGTGCTGATAGGAGCACTCAAAAATTTGAAATTGAATTTCCAGATGTAAGTACACATGCTTAAAAACTGGGCTCAGATTGTCTCACATTTACTCATCACGGACAACCTGATGGAACAAAAATTACAATACATTTTCATAATTTAAAAGGCTGGCTACAGAATTCAGTGTTTTCCCCATGACTAACATTTCAGCACATATTTTCCATAATGTGAGTTACCTTCTCCCATAATCAGCGGTTACACAACAAACCATTATTTGTACAATGAAGTGGGTCTGTAAAAGCCTGATGCCTGGATTATTTGTATTCATTAGTAGCACAATTAGGTAGCTAAGGATGGTAATAATAAATGAAAACAATTCTGGACTGGAAGGTAATGCAGCCAAGAACAAGAAAATGAAGCAGAAAACTAGACTGTACAATGACAGCCTCGCAAACAAACTCTGATTTAAACGTACCATAGTCATTTTTGCAATCACATCTCTTATTTGCTTAGTCCTTTTCCTTTCTCATTCTGTCCTCAGTGAAATTCAGTTTGCCTAAATTTAGGTTCCCACAATGTGAGCAGAGCAGTTTAGTTCCCCTGCCTGTGAGAGACAGACCTATCTTTGGTCACCTGAATTTGAATCTCCTGGTTCCAGGGATGACAGTGACCCTTTTCCCAGGCTCAACTGCCTAAACACACACCACCTGAGATGGCCAAAATAATTTGAGACATGTCTCACAGGGTTGGTGAGTACAATGCAGCACTGCAGGAGGCCCCATGACTATCTGGAGATGGAGATCAGGCAGGAGACTCAAGGGTATCTAGGATAGTAGCACATTCTTGTGTCTAGGTACCTAAACCAAACCTTTCTTAATTATTAGTGGAATTTAGAAATTAAAATTAGGTTATCTGCCAGACCCTCAGGTTTCCCCTTTCCTTTCATGTGTAAAAGTTGGATATTTTATGGCATCCCAGAGAACACTTCAAGTCTGTCTTTAGGCAAGTGAATCCTAGCCCTGGCTCCGGAATGGTTTCAGGTACAATTACATACACGATCAATATCACATCACAAAAACACCAAAAGCGAGCCTGAGGTTATACTAACAACTCAAATCACTACTTTTTTTTTTTTTTTTTTTGTGTACTCCTGATCTTCTTTCAGTCCCCTAATCTTGCTGTTATCTTCTGTGTTTGCTGAAACAATTTGTATCTCAGCAACAATTACCAAACAAAGCATCAGTATCAGCTGTGTTGGCTCATTTTTCTGAAGTGGACTATTGACTATCTAGGCTATTTATGTCCACTGGAAAATATGCATAATCAGTGTGCTAAAAGTTGGTAATCTTAGCATCCTGACAGTGAGGAAACCTCTTCATAAAGCTGTCCAAATCAAATCCTGCTGCTTTAGACTTTAAATTACTGTAAATTACTTTAAATTACTGTGTGTGTGTGGGTTGTGTGTGGTGTGTTGTGTGTGTGTGGTGTGTTTGGTTTTGGTTTTTTTGTTTGTTTGTTTGTTTTTTCATTGGTTGGACTAGATGATCTTAAAGGGTCCCTTCCAACCTAGGTGATTCTGTGATTCTGTAAACGTGTGATTCCATGCTTGTATAATTCAGTTCCCTGAAATCGGCTGTAGTATTTACCTGCAATATATGGGTGTTGTGAGACTATATGAAGGACAGACATCTATAGATAAAGGCACTTTTGTCAGACCTCTATGTTACTGTTGTATCATTAAAAGCAAAACCACCGTTGCCATATGTAAACAGTATGTCTCATATTCTTGATACTTTAAAAAAAAAGTTAAAAGTATTACTACCTCTTCTGAGATCACAAAGTGATCCAGAGAGCAAGTACTATGATATAGGAAAATAATAAGTTTCCGAAGAATTCTCTGGAACACTTTGTATTCTGCTTTAGAATAGAAGTTTTAATATTTTTTCCCCTTAAAAAGCCTTGCCTTGTTGTTTTTATGGTTATATAATCATGCTTATGCTCTTAAATAGACCATGAGCAATGTGGCCTGATAATTGAAAGTTTTTATAGTTTTCTCTAACATAGTGGGCTTATGGATCTGGTATTTGCAATTCTGCTATTATCACGACAGAGCTTAAATAGGTATAGCAGCAAATTCTGAAAAAAACCCCCAACAAACAAATAAGGAATATTCTTTGATAAACATTTTTCCACAGAAATATATAAAGGAGAAGCCAATACAACCTTTGAAATCACATATGTTTTTTTTTTTGTAGACAACAGTCGCAATCTGAAAAACAGGTTTTAGCCTCAATCATGTTGACTGCTTCATTCACTGTCTTAATTTTATTGCATAGGTTTTTCTTGACAACGGCAGAGAAATGATAACTGTACTTTGCACTGTAAACCAGATTTGTACCCGCTTTACTCACCCTTTCCATATTTATGTTCTGATAAATAAAAATGTAGTACAAACTGGTACTGTCAAGAAATAAGATGGAATTCTACATGCTGAATATCAGAGCATGTGCTTAATCATGAATCAGAAAATACTGAATTTATATGAACCAATAAGTGAAATAATTTTTTTTACAGTGACAATGAATCCCATGGAATATATGTGTTCTATTTTATACTAATCCTTCATTATTTCACCAATTATTTCACCAAAAAGAGGAAAAGCTTTTTTAACATTCAATTTAATGAATAATGAAACTGTCCAACATAGGTGAATGAAACTGTCGAACACAAGTGAAAACTCAGCAACTCAGTTACAGACTGCATGGCATTTACCTAAAAATAGATTTTCCATTTGTTTCCTTTCACAAGTTCTCCTAACTTGTCCTCATTTCATGAATAACATACAGTTTATTTTATAATGTTATATGATGTTATAATAGTGCAATTTAGACATGTAAAAGTGAATTTGCAACATCATCAAGAAAAAAAAAATTAGATGCAGTTGCAGGCACTGTATTCAGGAAAGAAGTAACTGGACAACATTTTACTGTCAGGTACACCTGGGCAAATACATTAACTTCAGAACAGATTGCTAGAATTACAGCTAGTCCCTACTGCATTTTATCTCTCAACATGATGAACATCACAAATTGTTTAGTGGACATCTCGATTACACTTGCATGTGCTTGTGTATAAAAAAATCCCATTTAATAGATAATTAACATTGCTATATATATTGTCATTGTATGCAATTGTGTATATGAATATTTTCTGTATGCTTAAGGAACAGGTGAGGTAGAACATGCCTGGCTGAGTAGTATATAACTTTATGTTTAGAACATTTTCGGGGAAACACACATTTAAGTTGTTTTAGCATAAGATCCCCTGTTGCTTCAGTTTATAAAGAAAGAAGTTCTCCTCATTCCATTTTTGCTCCTTATAATCAATATAATAGGCTCAGTATAATAGGCTTCATTTTTAGTACAGTGGAAACTAAAACAGACAGATCCAGAAAATTGTCTAAGGAGAAAGACGCAGGTTTGAGCTTCTGAGTGACAGCACTGTGATTCAAGCCTATGGGCAAGTGCCCAAGCTTTGCAGAAAATATGAATTTGGAAGGGAGCTTGTGCTTAATATCTACACTGGTCTGATGTAGACAATTCCTCAGCAGGCGTGGACCATGATTTCTGACCCTTACTACCTCTAGTCTGAGTTTTACAGTGTCTAATTGTAGATTAGCAGTGCTCAAAAACAAAAAAAGCAAACCAAAGCAATACACCATATATCTATCCAGTGTTGTCCTCCCCCTTTTCTTTCTTTACTAAAGAATTATCTCAAATGACCCAAAAAGTTTTAAAAAATAATAACTTAATTACTGTTCCTTTAACTCAAAAAGAAAAACGCTGCAGATTTTCAGGACACCTAAGTACAGCTGATAGTCCTGTAATACAATAAACTAACAGAATAAAAAGTAGAGAATCCTCAGTAAATGCAGTGAAGTGCAAAACATGCACTTAGATAAAGTGCATGAAGTGAGAATCCCAAGTTTCTTAATGTCTTCTGTTAATAGAAAGATACATGCCATTAGTTTGACTGCACTCTGCCCCACCTGTTTCAGCTGTGTTAACAATACAGAAAAATAAGAATTGCAAGATACATTGGACTTGAAGCATTCAAAGCAAAAGAGAGAAGGCCTCTGTAAACTCAGTTCAGTCTATTCAGAAAAAGATCCACCAGGGATGAAAATGCAAAGCAGGGAGGTTGACATATTGCAGGTAATCACATTTATTGATGATTTAAAAAAAAAAAAAATTGCTGAACTAAAGAGGAATATTTCCATTTCCAGCACAAATGCTGTACAAACTCTTAACAGTACATGGGCTCTAAAAGGTTGCACAGATAATACTTTCTTAAAAATTATTCTTTAGATTTTTTTACTCATTGATAATTTTAGTCATTTTTTTAGAAAACAAGGCTAGCTTGTCAAAAAACAATCCTTATTAATAATCAGATTAATAACCAGTCTTAAGTAAATTTGATAGCAAGGTCTCATAGCAATTACATCCCTATGCTCTCTGGGAAAATAACCACAAGTTGGCTGCATGAAACCCCACCAGCTGCAACAAGTTGCAGACGCTCTCTGGAGCACGCAGTTGTGTTTCCCGTTCAGGGAAAAGGAGGATTTCTGTTTGCCCGGATCTTGGCTTGATGAGCAGCGTGGGGCTGGACACACCCCGCCCCGGGAACGGAGGTTTCCGAATTGGTGCAGTGTCTCTTCCACACTAGACTTCACAAACCACGACACTGCTGCAGGAAAGCCAGAAGGCTGCATGAGCTCTGAGGCTCATAGAGCCATCTCCTCTTCCTTTGGGAAGCAGGTGCTAACTCGAAGCTTCAGAAGGAATTGTCTCACTCTTGAGTTGCCTGCAGAGCTCTGATTTAGTGCTCTCATGACCATTCTGATACAGTCTATAATTTTTTGGTCTTATATAGCCTTTTTGTAAATTTGCAGCATGTAACAGGCTCACACCTCAAAGGAATCTAATAATAATTATTATAATAATAACTATTATTATTGTTATTGTTGTTGGTTTTATTAATATTAAAAATGCCCTTTTTCTAGCTTTTAGATACCAAACTTCACCACTTCAGTGTTATTTGAACACATATGTATGTATCTGTGTGTATATCTCCAACTTTATGTCACACACACATGTAAATACCTAAATGGTACAACAAATTGTCAGCTAAAAATTTACTGGAAATATCCTCTTTTCATATACTTGGATTTGTATATGGAGCATATATGCCAATCAGCTCAAAATCCAGTATACTCAGCCTAGAAAACAAAATCATACTATGAAACATACGTCCTTCATTGAGGTTTAACACATATATTATCTTGTGTTCAATGCAGACTAAGAATCATTATTACAGCTCAGCTGTTATACAGTACTTAATTATATGACAGTAACATCATTGTGCACTTAAGCCCTGAGGCTTTTTCTGTATTTCCATATCCCAAGACAGATGACCGTGCCATTCTCTTACTTAGAGAAGGAAATCTTATCTAAGAGTTCATGGATCCCGAGTCTTGTTTCTGGACTGCTGAAATTGTTCCTGCACATGATTTATTGTTTTCTCAAGATGATGATGAAAAAAATGACAACTAGTATGACTAGTAAGAGCAGTAGGAGTAATAATATGTGATAGTTAGAGCAGGTGGACAGCAGTCCTGGCCCCAAAGGGCTTACAGTGTAAAAATACTGTAAGAAACAGTACATATACACAGACAAGAGACTACAGGGAATTTCACTCAGTAACAAAATTCTATATACATATGCATATATGTTATAGTTGCTTCTCACAATTGCTGCTGTTTATGCAAAAAGGATAATTTTCTCTTTGAAATTTAGTCTACCAATATTGTCCTATCTATTTACACATGGATACCCTACTCCATTCACAACTGCTGCTGTTTTTCTGACTGGAGCCTTCCAAAATGATCAAAGGTAAAATCTTAGTGCAAAGGCAGGCAAAAGTATTAGATTGGATTAAGAGGGTAGGAATAGGAAAGTGATATATCTTAAACAGTAAATTTCTTAAATATTTTTGTCATGGGGGGGGGAACTACTTTTGAATTCATTTTGGTATTTTTGTTTCACTTTTAAAATGGAAAGACATCACTATCTTTATTTGAAACAAAATATTTATTTATCTTCATTTCCAAAGAGCTCTGGATCCTGTCATCAACAGCCATCCCTAGTGGCAAAAATTTTCACCTGCTGTGGAAGAGACAAAAAAGCCAAGCCAGTGTTTGACACTAAAGCCTATTGTCATTAAATGATAGCATGTCATGGTAATTTATTCAATATTGGCTTTAGAGTTGTCTCTTTTTCCTTTTTTCTGTAATAGTTCTAGGACAAGAAAGTTCTCCTAAGCTATTATACAAAGTTTTAGTACTCTGAACTATACCAACCCCACATGAATTTATAGTCATTCTAGTCATTTGAGTATATCAAACCAACTTGTGCAGAACACACATACCTTTTAATCGTACTTTAAACAATATGTCTAACTGTGTCTTAGACAAAATTCCAAGCAAGGGATTTACATCCAGATCCATCTTGTCTAGTAAAAATCGGGATGATAGACTACCTCTCTGGTGCAGAGAAGATATAAGCATGTCTTACTCTGGTTCCTAGCTCTATCAATCTTTCTCCATGACCAGTATTTCAGTTGGTCAGAGATGAGGGAAGATAGATAACAGAGGAGGCAATTGGTACATACATAGACAAAAAAAGTACATTTCCTTCATCGTGCCTTGACTCAATTAGTAATAATATTCTTCAGGTCAGAATTGTGGGTACAGAGTTGACAAAGCTAACTTCTGTTCCCAGGTCTCTTGCTTTCTGGACAAGTTTCCTGACTAGTGGATAACTGGTGGCTATTATGTAACAACAAGGTGGGCTAGATGCCTTCTTGATGTGTTCAGTCCTCTGCCCACCAAAAACATAAAGGTGTTGCTCCATATTAAGTCTCTCAGACTTAAGTCTCTCAGGCTTAAGCCCTACAAGCAAGGAGACGTTACCATGCGTTAGCATTTTACGTTGTCCAGCTCAGTATCTGATATTTATAGATCACCACTCTTCCTAAATTTCTCAAAGCCATAGGAAAACACCTTAGCTGGTTGTCTGGATTCCATTATGGTGGCCAGACACCTGAAAGTTGCTTGAAATTGTTCTACCATACTGGAGCCGGCAGTGCATTTTATTGCGTACAATCCATCATTACAGAGCGTTATTGACTACAGAGAAGTCGACACTGCTAATTTTTAACTACCTTGTGTCAGATGAGAAGGATCTGGATGTAAATCTTTGTCTAGTGTTTTCTTTAATGCACAATGCTAGGCGGGTTGCTGAGTGGCTTATTCTGAAAAACCGTTAGCTTCTACCATGAGCATTTTCTTGGTATAACCCAAAGAACCATGGTGCTGTGCCTTCAAGAGCAGGTGAGCATGTTATCTCATGTCCCAGTTGAAATATTAAGAACAGGTTTCAAGGCCTGCACCCTGATAAAAGTGTCAGACAAAGTAGAGTCCCAAATATCTTTTAAGGGCTGCTGGGACAGTCTGATGTTCAGGGTCTGGTATTCTGGGATTATCACTAATAAAACAAAAATGTCAGGTCATTGTAACCACTGTATCTGTCCACCTTCAGCATAAACCAATCTCCGCTTTGCCCATTACAGCACAGAGAAACCACACCAGGTTCTTCTAAATTACTGGACTGCAATACCATGTCGTTTTCTTGAATACTAAGCTCCTCTGAGAATGTTCTCATAAATGTCTTTACGTGCTTCTCAATGGGGACTAAGAGGTCTCTTCCTTTGTCAAAGACAACTAATATGCATGTGCAAAGAAAAAAATTTGGGCATAACGTGAAGTCAAACTTGTTATTACTCTTAATATAACAAAATATTAGTGAACTGATCCTTTGTAATACATGCTGCTTAAGTAAAGAAAAACAACAACATTAATTTTAGATTGAAAACTCCTTAGGCATAGACCTTGAACTAAAATATTGGACAAGGGCCAGAAGTTTTCCTGATGCTCAAGGAAAAATTATGCAAAAACTGTGCCTGCTTTTGCAAATTGTAAAAACTTTTTAATTCTGATTTAAGATTTTTGTGTCTTTAAAATGAACTTGAACATGTTTTCAAAGTTTTGTTTTTGCAAACTATCTGTCTAGTATATAGTCAATATAGATTTCTGACAAAAATAAATGTAATGACTACCGGTTTACAGTAAAGGCTGCATTTCTCACTTTTAAATCATCAAGACATAAATATACAGACAAATCATTAACAGGCAACAATTATCCTAGAAATCAAATCCTAGAAATCAAATTTGGCCTAAAGGCCAGAATAACTTAGAGTGGTATTCCTCGAAATGGAATTATAAGTAGTACCACCTGACATTTGGCACACAAATTTGGCATAGAGCTTACATGCCCTGCAAGATGTAGAATACATAATTCCACAATTATACTCCGTAACAGGAAAACATCTACAAATCATTTTTAAATATCTTTCCCTTTAAAAGATTAAGCCTGAAATTCTGTTTCCATTGAAGTCAGTGAGACTTGACTAAGGCCCAAATTTCATTCCTATTGCTTTGATGTACCAGTCTGAGCACAGCTGAGTACGAAGATACAAGTTCTAATTCAAAGTAATGCCAAGGCGTGTTACCTCCAGGGATGTACGAATGCTAAAAATTGGCTAAAAACTTTATTATCTTGTGGTTAATCTATCAAGGGATAAAATATGTTATTTAAATATGAGACATATGATAACAGAGTTTTTGTCCTCTTAAGTGATTCACTAAAAACGGAAATTTAAAAATCGAGACTGCCCTTAGTTTCCACAGGGACTTCTGTGCAGTCTTTAGGATTGATACTGTGTTAAAGTATTAGTACAATTTTTCAGGCAGATTACTCTGAACATAATGCTTTGAAAAATTTAAAAAAGAAGCACAGATAGCAAATGTCATTTCTTTCATAGCTACAAAATGCAAACTCCAAGTGTTTTAACCTAATGAATAAATGAGTTTGTCCTTTATGTATAAAATATAGTTTGTGTTTGTTGCACAAGTTTTTTAATAATAGATGAATTTTAGGTTTGCTTCAACATATTCAATAAAGTGTGATTAATTTGGTTTTTCAAAAATGCAAACTAGACATTACTATATTACTCTGCAAAATGCACAGCTTGCAACATTATTGTCTCTGTGGGATCTTAAATTGAATTGTAAAATGTGTCTTATTTCCAGTTTGATTTATGTAAGAAATTTCAGTGGATAATGCCCTTTTTGAAGTTTCAGTGCTTTCTGCAAAGAAAAAATACACAACTAAAAATCATGACATAGCTTATTATAAATCACAGCAAAGTTCTATCCTTACATAATGTTCCACTTAAAAATCATATACTGATGCCACATACTATGTTCAATTCTGTGAATTAACTTTTTTTTGAAGTTTCATATTATGACAGATTATATAACGCATTTTTGACATGTTCTGTGATTTTATTGCGATATTCTAAGTAATTACCAAATCTCTTTTTCTCTAAAAAAGCTTTCCTGTGCCCTGAGAATTAATCTATGATACCATTTAACTTGGCTTTTTGAAGTAAATATCACTAGATAAAAAGCCAGCTGGTTCTGAATAATGGGATACTTGAATGAATGTATTAGTGTTTGAAAATGAGAGTACAAATCTTTTAAAAAGATTAATTTCCATAAGAAAGATAGCTCACAGATCTACAAAAGAATAAATTCAAAACATAACAAACTGGCAGAAAGAGAGGTAGATTAAAGTAAAGGCAGCAGCACCTTGTTATTGCAGCTGTTGTATAGCAATGATTCTGTATCAATTACAACATTTGGTAGGTATGGGCAGCCTCTTCAAAGGTTTCAGTATAAAGCTTGAGCCTGGAATACACACTACACCCTACGTAATAACTTGAGTGATTAATTTTTTTTCTTAACAGGACATAACTTTTGTTCCTAACAATTGAGTCTCGGGGAAGAGTTACAAAGACGCTTCTGACTTCAATGTGAAAAGCTAACATCAGGTTTGTTTTTTATTAAAGATTTGGATATGAATTTATCTTTATCATGAAAAGAGCTTGGCTTTATCACCGCATACAAATGCTGACATCAGCATGTAAACTGACTTTTGTTGTCCTATGGACTTTATTTTCAATATCCTGTTTCAAAATATGTTTCCTTGAATGGGTCTAGGATTCTGTTCGCACAATTACTTTGACCAAATATTAATGAAAATGAAGTTTGCTGATGCCACTAAGTACCATGGGTTTGCATATAACAAATTCTAAGACTCAGGGAATTAAACCATATTGGGACAAACTTTAAAGTACATGGGTTCTTTTGTTTGTTTGTTTTCTGATGATGGGATTAATCTAGCTTCCATCGATCTACATGAAGTTTTTCACTGGTATATGTGGAAATCAGATTGATTTTAGTAGCCTATTCTGGACTACCTAGTGAAGTTTGCCGATAAACACAGTATCCTTGAAAGATGTTACAAAGCATTATATTAGTAAAGTGCAGGTAATTACATCTGCCAAATCCAAAAAACAAACTATGAGACCTTCTTCTATGGTAACAGCCACTTAGTGCTGAAAATGCTACTACCAATATAATTTAGACAACAAAAGTCAGAACTTCCAAAATAACATTCTTTTCTTGCAAAACTGCTGGAGAGAAGGTTTAGCAGGACCATGGTGACCTGTGTGTCTTGACTACAGCAGCGCAGCTGCAAGAGAGCAGCAAGTTTCTAAGCAAGTTTACTAAGCATATAAAGCACAATTGCAGACATTTCTGTCTTAGCCAAATTCAGACTGATTTTCAAGTGATCAGAAACAGGTATTCTATTCTCAATGAAAAATTTTAACTCCTTCCTCCAAAGCTTACAAGCATTAAAACAAACGAAAATATTTGAATACAGAAAGATATGTCTCTCCTGACTTGCTCTCTGTGGAAGCTGAATCATTGCTGCTGTTGAAACCTAGAACAGTGAATAACGGCCTGAGAGCAGACATGAAAGAAAGATATTTTAGATCAAGTTTCAGCTTAAAATTTTACAAAATTATAACAGTGATTACTGAAGACATAGCCTATACATAAACTGTACTATGTATATATATCTGCATATTCTTATACATACATGTAAAAGACAAGATCCAACATAATTTTTAAAGCAAAGTTACTTGGAACGTTGCAATTTTAAAAACATTTGTAGTGTTAAAGTTACAAAACATTCAGAACGGGACTACAGTACCTTGCCCTGAACTTCCATTTTGTTCTAGTATTTTTTCAGTTCAATTCAGCAATATTTTCATTTATATCTTGTTTTGTATTATATTTCTAGATTTAGTAGACATATATTATACATTTTTCGATATATGTATACTGTCGACATCACTAAAACAAAGCCTTTCTAATTCCAGTGCTTTCAAATGAACATATTTCAAGATTTCTTTTGTATTCCATATTTTGCAATTTTGGCATATCACCACAAGTGGAACAAAAGCAGATCCTGAAATGTCAACTTTTCACATGGAATGGATATTCAAGTGTTCCTAACATGCAGTGTGCTCACAGTGACTATAAATAGACAGTGGTGCAGACTACAAGTGAACGGCTTACATGAATGCTATTCAAAATACTAGTTACATAATGGCAGTGAAAGCAGAAGTTTAGGATATGGCCACACAAAGACAATAATTAGTAAATATTAGAGCTAATAATTAGTACCTGATAGTTGAGCCAAAGTAAGTTGCCGTGTTGTACGACAGAACCTGTTACCCTAAATTTCACCTATGCCAAGAACACACACCATTGTCAGCAGAACCCCATAAGGAACAAATTATTAAGCCATGATAACTCGCAGATTTTCATTCATAAGCCCACCCCGCTTGTCAGGGATTGTTAGAGAAATATTATACTGAATATGCAAACACATACAACACTTGCGTGCACTAAAAATGTCAACTAAACTCTCCATGCTTTCTGTACTATGCAGTTATATTGCAAGGCACAGAAACGCTTGCTGCCCTGCCAGATAAAGATAATGACAAACTTCAGTGAAAGAAGCACCAAGTCAAGACTAGAATTAGATCTGTGCAACAGCTGCGATGACTCATCTCGAAGATCATACTTTTCTCCATTATTTTAATTTGCTTAGTCAAATAAACTGCCAGACTCCCTTGTACATTTTGAGAACATTGCAGACCTCCACACAGGAATGAGCTTTCAGTGATTAAGAATAATTTGAACCAAGTAAATGAAACTAAAAACAAATAAGGGAAGTATTTCAAGATTAAGGCAAATGTCTATCACAATACGACTGAAAGAAGTTTATACATTACAAATAATTCATCTTAGAATTCAGTGACATTTACTATGAAAAGATGTTTCTTTTTAGTCTTTGTTAAAACTGGCTACAAAATGTTTACAGCAATTTTCTGAAAGCAACTCCAGATTCTTTTTTAATCATACTACTTCAGGAAAGCTGCTTTTAGTTAAAATATAAAAATCGTAGTTACAAGGTTTCTGCAAACATAACTGCCATTCCATTAAGGAAATGGCACAGCAAACAGTAAATAGTGGCCCCAAGGGAAATGTAAGTATTGATTTTATTACTATGTTGGTTGGATTGTATTTGCAATTGTCAACTCTAATTTTAGGCTGTGCATTAAGTATCCTCATAATAGCTTAAGGAAAAGAGCAAATATTAATTAGAACATATTGATAATGTTTTTATAAGTCTTAGATTTAGTGCTTACCAAGCACATATTTTGAAAAAATACAAACCTAGTTCTTGTCTGTAAACGTAGCTAATAAATGAATAGGCAGAAACTATAATTACATGGATTATATGATACTTTTGTGCATCAAGACATCTGCTGGATGCAATTACTTAAAATTATACCTAAAATGAAGTGCAAAGATATTTATTATTGCATATGGCTATGTTACGGCCAAGTCAGTATTCAAATACAAAATGATCAGTACATTGATAGATTGTGACTTTGATCCCAACAATTGCTTTTTGACAGCCAGATACTTATTCACCATTCAGTCTTTGAGTACAGAAACTGCAGAATGGGTTATATTTGCAGGTACTACTAAAGGTAATTCATGACCTTTTTTCCTTTTTCCTGCTAATTTAGAACAGTACTTACATAAAACCAAACTTATTAAACATTATCATTTGTTTCTGATAATATCCACATGTGTTTAACTAGCAGAAAAAACTCATGACTCACTTTGGTACTAAACTGCAGAAAGAAAATGCTAGCAGACAGATACAATTATCTAATGGAAAATAAAGATTTAACGGCTGCTTCTTCAAAGTTTTGCAATCTTCCTCTACAAAATGAAAAGATGGTAAGTATGCAGCACTGGTAATTTCAAACAATGCAAGACTGATTGGACAATTCACAGGAAAAGGATTTCCTACCCTTATGTACTTCACATTTCAGTTTACAGTGTGACTTGCACAAAAAGTACACTACAAGTGCCAGCTGATGTAGCTGCTGACACTTCAAAAAAATCTACTCCTGATAAATTTCTTGTTTAATGTGTTCGGTTTCGAAAGGCAGCTAAAAATAATTGTTTATGCCATCTACAGTGTTGTCAACTCTTGCAATTCTATCACCAGTCCTGATATCATTCATACTTCTTAAAAATCTCTGCTATGAATATGTGAGGATTTCAGCATTTCAGTTTTGAGTAAAGAAAATTAAAAAATCCCCCTGTTCCTGTAATATCCCAAATTGGGTGGATGTCGGGTGGCCAGGCGAGTGTCCCCAGCTGGGGGACACCTCCCCAGGCATGGCCAGTCCTGCCAGGGACCTGCTGCTTCTGGGGGTGCAGCTGGATGCTAAGACGGTTCGAAAGGTTTCTCTTATTTCCTGACAAGTGACAGAGGAAAGGAAGTCCTTGCTGCATTTTTCCCTGCCCTTGCCCACACTACCCGTACAACAAGGAGCACGCACAGGGGCAGATTTGCTCCAAGGGATGCAGAAAGGGCATATCTGAGGCTCAGTGGGCTCTTCTGTTCTCTCATAGCCAGAGAAAGCCAAGCTCAAAAGATACCACCAGGACTTTGCTCTCCCCCAAAGCACAGCCCCTCGCAGAGCTGGTCTGGGAGCTGGGCAAGCGAAAGCTCTCCATACACATCCTCTGCATATTATACAACCTAACAGCCTCTGCAGAAGCCTGCAGGTGAATAAATTGAAGTATGTTATGTTTGGCATGTATCAATGCACACAAATGTATAAAAGTTCAAGGACCACATTTGTTATGCATGTATTTATACCTTCCTTCCTCCCAGGGGACATCAAGATCTTAATCAAAAGCCTAACTAACACTTAGGTAGCGCAGAGCGGATTGTTCGTGAGTCACTTGATAAAAGTAAGTTTCACTATTCATACTGGTTACTAAAATTTGTAGCTACTAATTTGCTGAACTGTTATTTATATTTTGCAGCTCTATCTTCGCAAGCAAACATTTAAAGTAAACATTAAAAATAAACAAATAAAATATTAAACCTAAATTACAGGTTTTAATTTATGAGCATGTACGTTTTTCCGACAGAGTACAGAAGGGCTTCAGCAATGTGAGTACAGAATGTCTATAAGAAAAATAAAATGCAGACTTCTTAATCCTGTAAACCTGAGTGCAATGAGCCCTGGTTAAACTATTTTATTACACAGGATTTTACATTTGAAGCAAATGCAATATTCTTTTTTTGAAATATACGTATAACAATCAATATCCATACTTCCTAGACAGGCACTGGCATATGGCTGAAATGGTTTATTTCAATATTATTTCAAAACTGCTTTTTAAAATAATAGTTGTGTAAATTATGACATTACGTGGTTATTTGAAATCCTTTCTAAAGACACTTTGTTTCTGTTATTATTGTCTAACAAGACCAGCACATTGCATCATTTAACAGGCCTGAGAAGGCACGCAACAGAAAGAAAAAAAAAACCATCTCTTTAATTGCAAATCTCTTTGTGTATTAAGCAAGTAAAACCATGTAACTTCATGTTTCCTCTGAAGTGTTTAAGCAATAGTAACTGTATACTGTTCCTCAAAGGAAAATTCGCTCTGCCTGTTTCAATTATGCCAGATGTCATTACCAATATTTATTCTTGTTAAAAAGTTGAATTATAGACGGGGAATCTGTAATCTTTTTTTTCTATGCAGAACTGCATAGAATCATTTTAAGGGAGGTTATTTTTTATTTACTATAACAAAAGAAAAGGTAAGTGAATTACAGTGTTACTTGAATCTGAGAAAAAAAAAGAAACAAGCAAAGAGACCTACATTATATTTTACTGAAGTAGCATAAACAAAGTCATTGACAATGTTAAACAGGGCAAATGCTTTATTTTTAAGTAGTCAGAAATAAAAGTGTTCAGTCTCAGAGAAACCTCTATTGTGGTGATGGAGAATGCATTTCCACTAAAAGCTTCAAATCTTTCCCTTGTAGACCCTGCCAAAAGATCAGGGGTGATCTGCTGCTCACAGTCATATACAGAAATCTACATTCTACCTCTGCTAGTAAACGTTTTTGCCAGTACAAGATAGTGCTGATGAGGTTGCTAATTTTATCCCAGGGAAACTGGGATATATTCTTGCGAAGAGCCGAGATTAAAGGCAGTTGTTAAAAGTGAGGAGGTTAAAGCATTCCAAAATACACACCGCTTGACTCATAGGAATTTGGAATGCCTTACGTAAATAGCTCTAGTTGGTGACCATTTTCTATAGCTAAACAAGCTGCTTAGAAAAATGGTTCATGCTGTCTTAGAACCACTAGTAAATTAAACGACATCAAAAAGGGAGAAAAAAAAAAATGTTTACTACTTGATTAACACAAGATCCTAAAAGCAAGTTGAACAATAATCCAAAACATCCAATAATCTGTTGTATGGAGGAAAAAAATTTTGCTTATTATCATATGAAGCTCTAATCGTATCTTAGCACATAAACAGAATACTCTGAACAGAGATTTAGGTGAATATGTAGGAGTCAGAAGTGTTTGATACACAAACCTTCCAAAAGAAACTCTGAATTTCTTTTCTGTGAGTCGGTTTATCGTATCACAGATGGCAGCCCAGGAGGGGAAATGAGTTCTACAGACTCACCACCCACCGGTAGGGGAAGGGAGGGAGCAGACACTGAGGCCAGTTTTGACCCTACCCCCTAGAATACCAGACAGAATCGCTTCAAGTCACAATTTCCTTCGTACGCTGCTCCCAGGGCAGCATGCAATTATGTACTGCAACTGGCTTAGGGCAGGCTGGGTCCACAATTAGTCCCTTGACCTTGCTGAGACTAACAGTGTGAGTAAGGTGAGCATGACATCTCTCTCTCTCAAAATTCTCAATTATTTAATGCAACTAATGTAACAGTAATTTCCCTGCATCCTTAAAAAAAAAAAAAAAAATTGCTCACGATCATAAAAAGGGACTTGCCTATAAACTCAACTAAAAGGTCAAAATGATACTTTTAATTCAAAGTTTCCATAGCTTTCTCGATAAAATGAGTATGAATATAGATTGTCTCTTTATTTCTACTTTCCATTAAAAAGCATAGGATTTTCTCCTACTTTCTGTAATAGGTTTATTAGTTATAGCTCTATTACAACAATACTCAAGGAAGTTCCATTCATATCATAGACAATTATCTGTGATAAAGCTCATGGCAGAAACTGTAGATGGAATAAATGCTGACATGGGTACATTAATGCACATGCCACTCACATCGTGTCAGGTACAGCTACCCCTTAGGTTTGAAGATACAAATACTCCTTTCAGCACTTTGGCATATCTCAAGTAATTAGAAGCCATCTGCTGAAATCTTCTATGTTCAATCTCAAACAGCCATCTTGAAATGGTTGGGGCTTTATGTCACGCTGGAGGGCATACCTTTCCCTCCATGCTCAAGCTGAAAGAGGCCTCAGACAGTGAGTAAGAATGAGATCATGCGGATTAAAAAACACTGCCAGGAGTTTGACCTAGGCTCTCCAATTAATTGTCAGCGAGTTAAAACAACCCAAATTCATTGAACAAATAAATACAAATCCAAACTTCTAAATTAAAGATGAAACATGGGTCAGTTTAGGACTCAATCATAAATTAAATAATCCATAATAGCCAATTAAAATAGAATATCAGGAACAAATGAGGCAGGGAGAGACGGCTCAGTTAACCACAGAGTGAGCGGAATGCGTTTCTACTCATCTTGTAGCCAAGATGCAACATACACCTACTGCACACAACTAATGGGGACAGAAGCTGGTATCCATGGTTGCAGAGGAAAACTTTCCAGGATGACATTAAAATACCATTGCAAAGCAAAACTCCATGAAAAGTCACTCTTCTGTTCTTCCAGTCGGAGATCCACATAAGTGGGGTGGGAACCTTTCTGTATCACCTGCCTTCCACGAGTAGTAGAAAAAACTGATTGCTACTCACTATCTAAAAGGCCACTTTATGAGACAGACATAAGAAATAAAACATGCCACAGTAATATACGTTGAATGATTAAAAATACTGAGAGGTAAAACTGTTTTGACCATGTGATCAGTTCAGTGATTTCTTCTGTAAGGTGTATACAATATGATAAAGAGAGGGAGTTATTTTGATAGAATAGGAGCATACAATAAATTATAAATGGAGAAAATCCCCAATCATAAAGTTGAAGAACATTTCTGAGTGCACAATATTAATGGAGATCAAAAAGGCAACTAACCCACGTGTAATACATGAGTAGTGAGAAGTAACCTCCAGAACTTCCATGTAAATCAGTTAGTTATATAGCACACTGGGTCAAGGTTTAGTGAAGCAACTTCTCAAAACCATAAAAATCACTTATTGGAACAGCTAACTCTACAGCATGTATGATGAGAAGATGCTCTTTGGTAATCCTAAGTAATTCAAGATGTTGCTTTGGCCAGTAACTATAGTTGGCTGATCAAGAGCAATCACAACAACGTAGAGAGCTCTCATAAGACACATGTCATAGTGTGGCCCTAAAAAAACACATCATAAAGTCCCTGAACCTACTTCATTTCAAAGAGCAAAAGTGAGTCGTGCTAGTCTCATAAAGCCTAGATCCCTTTCTACACCATTTCTGCTTCTCTGAGCTGAACACTGAGAAGTGGAGTCAATGCACTGACTGGATCATGTGTGATACAGAGAACAGAGATGCTTCAGTAGTTGATCTCCGGAAGAGTTTTGATTAACAATTGAAGCATCTATATTGCAAATATCAAAGTATGGATTATTTAGTTTAATGAAAAATGAAAATATTGAAGACTATGCCAGCTATTTTTTACTTAGGATGAAACAAATTCATCACTTGCATGAAAGGACAATATGGCACAATTACTCTTTCAGCAATCCACATAGATTTTTTGTATACGATTTTGAGGATAAATTGCTCAGAAATACAGAATATTATAAAAATAATTTGGGGGATTTTGCAAACGACTACTGGGTGAAATTCAATTAAAAGAGTTTATGATTGCAAAGGACTGCCTAGTTACCAAAACTGAATACAATTATCTAGAAGTCCTTAGACCATGCAGCTTTGTGCTGATATCCTTGAGTAGAAATCCTGCAGGCACACTACTCTCCACCTGTTCAAGATAAATTTCTTAACTATACAGATCCCTACAACAGCTGCACTTCCACTTATTCAAATCACTGCAGTCATACTCCGACAGTGTTTTTGGCTGACGTAACAACAAAACCCACCTATCTATTAATCACACAGTATGTCAAATTGATGCCATATTACAATACTATTTTGTGAAGCCAGTAATGTATCTATCTTTTCTTCACAGAATGATTAATCACACATTAAAAGTGGTTTCTCTGGGTAGTGCAAATTTGCCGCTCGTGACCACAAAAATACCCAGCTAAGCCCTGCCTGAATCTCCTCCAGCTCTCCCTGTCTCTGTCCATGCTGCATCAACATAGCTTCCCACATTAAAAAAGGTCTAGCAGAACCTCTTACAATGTGAGAAACCTAAAGACACTAGAGAAGAGAGAGGTGTTAAACTCTTTTCATAACTCCTCCTATCCACCGGAGCCAACATCAGGAGCCACGGAGTTGAAGCTCACTAGCTGGAGAACATAAAAGCCAGGAAGCCCCAGGAGAAAAGCTTTCAAAAGGCAAATGGGATCCTCGTTAGGCAGTATTATTCAAAGTCCCAAAAAAGAGCACAAACACACACTCCGTGCCTCTGGAGTTTGGTCAGTAGCTTCAACCACAATAAAGGAAAAACTAAGGATCTACTAAAATTGCCTTAACTATGAAGTTCTGTAATTAAAAGTGAAATCAAATAGAGAAACGAGGAGCAGATGTTGGTTTTATTTCTCTATGTTGACTTTATTAAGGAAACATTTCCCCATTCCCCTCCCCCAAGACATCCTTTTCTTTCGTTTATTTGCTATGTTTCCTATTATTTTCTTTTCCCACTAAACAACCATAACCTTCATCAGTACAATGAAGTTATTTATGTCTAAATTCTTGTTGCACTTGGGATTTTTCTTTATGTGCTTTGTAATTGTTGTAGTTGATTTATAACTTTTATGTCTCAGATGTAAAATGGAAGTAGAATACAACCTTTTTCACTCTACTCTGATTAACACCTGTAAGAACACAAGAGATATACAAAAATAATCTATCTGTTTTTTTTTCATAAAACAACTCCTTCTCTAATTACTTTGTTTTAGAAAGCTACTGAAGATCTCCCCTGATATGAATTAAACCAGCACCCAGTGTGTGCTTTATTATCTCTTCAACAAAATGATTTATTGTTTGTAGTCTGAAAGCAAAAGAGGAGGAAAATTACATTTTCTGTACCAGTAGCAGTAGCCCTATTGCTTGCTCTATAGTATTCTTTGAAGATTACAATGACCAATATTGTAATGACAACAGAAATAGTTAACTCTAACAAAGCTGCTTACACAAAAGCAGTGACAACTGAGATCATTGTAGCCCATGATGATTTAACCTTAGATGTTAAATCTTATGTTTCTTACGTCAGCATGACCGGCTATAATGTTCAAATTTCAATTTATCTCATACCTCAGATGCCGGACATAACTAATTTTTTTAAAAAATTTTGTAAGGTTTCCAAAGAAGAAAGTTTAATTGAGATGGAACAGGCAAAAAATGCAAGAAAAAAAATGTCAAGAAGAGAAAGTTGCAAATTCTTTATGCATGCGACTAAGCTATAAATAATAAACTAATTTTGAAATTATTTATTGTATATCAGTGAGAATTTAATGCTTTGTTGTTATACATTGATTAAAAAGGCAAGACTATTAGTGCTTACAGAAGTGTTGTAAAAAGGCAAAAGAAATTTATATTAAGCTGCACGCCTAAAACCAAATGTACAAGATGCATATATATGCAGGTGCATGGCAGATAAAAAATTGGAAATTCAAAATGCTATGGTGAAAAAGAGACAGATTATTACAGTGATCGTGCTGCGAGTGCAGGAAGTAGTTTATCTTCCGAACTCACGGCACCTTTGTAGTACCACAAACCCCTTCAACATAGAGTAAAAAAGTACAGTTTCCTCCAGCAGTGAAGCCAGTAGAATATGCTGAATGGGAAAGCCAAGTACAGCTCTTTCCTGACATTCTTCAGCAGTTCCAAGGAAGCTGGATGAAAATCAGTATTAGCAGAACACAACTGCAACACATCCATGAAGTTCCAGAAGAACATTTCTGTGAAGTTGGCTGGGCTACCTCTTGTTGGGAACTATTTAAGAACTGGGATTTCTTTTGATTTGGATGAGATAATTGGAAAGCTTCTGATTCTTCATGATAAGAGAGTCAAAGAAGGGAAATGCACCACATTGTTAACAGAGATGTCGTTTGCTGGTACAAACTCGGGATGATCTGCATCATGATCAGTCATGAGTATTGCTAAAAAAATCTTTTATGCCAGGTCATAACCATCATGAATTATCTTTTTTTGCATTATAAATTGGTTCTATTTAGACAAGACTGAGGACAATGACTAAAATAACTTCAAAACAGATGAGACATCACACAATCATATAATTATCTAAAAAGTGATTATTAGTTGCACCAGTCACATCATTAATTCTGGACGTTACAGAAAGGAAAATCTTTTAAAGTAGCATTTATATATGCATACATTAAGGCAAACAAGAAATTTTGAAATATTAGCTCTCTTTTGGAAAACATCCCTTTTTACTGTCTTATTAGTGATACTATTGTTCCCTGAGAAAGGGAAACTGTGTTGCACAGGCAACTGCAAGTGCTGGAGGTCTATTCAGTTGCCTGCATATAGGAATCTGCTGTCATTTCAGGTGCCCTGTGATATCTGATGTATCCCCACGGGGCTTGCAAATATAACAGAGCACCTAGCTGCATATGATCTCTGCCATTCAGGAGTGGAAGCCAGAAGCCAAGTGGGATGCCTGAGGGCATCCCAAACGGTACAAGGTACCTGTACTGACTCAAGTTGCTGATGTCTTTCTTGCTGGAAGCACATTCATATCGGTGAATTGTCAGATAGTAGAAATCTGCTTAGCAATCTGCATAATGCTCACCCAAGAAGCCTGAGTGGAAAACCACTTCTCTCTTGCAGTCTTTAGAGACACTTCATAGCATTGTCCAGAAAAGTGTGATTTATAACCTGTAATCTTAAACTAATAAAAAATCATACTTTAGTCTATGAGTGCTTGCTCATTCAAGCTTACAAATAATTTAGGATTTTTAAATACATATAACCTAGAATAAAGTTTCTATTTTAAGAACACCTTTCTTTTTAGTAAAGCTAGGTAGAGTTAAAAAAAAAAATTATGTACTTCAGATGTGAGAAACTGGAGTATACTCAAGTACAATTTTAACAATGTTATGTCCTATAATAAGTTGACCTTCTATTCTCCTTAACCCTTTTTTTCATCAAAGCCACCTACACCCACTTTGCCTTCTGTTTCTCTAATCTGCAATTATTTATGTTTTCTTCATGCTGCTCTATCCGCCATGGGAGCAAAACTGTATTTGGTGAAATATAGAGCTAATTATACCATGAACCCAACAACAAAAAGACAGAGCAGATGTTACTTCAGACGTGCTAACAGTCCCTATGCTTAACGCACACATAGTGAAGGACTGAACACAGCATTTAAAAAAAAAAATGTGACGGGCTTAAACATGTGGAAAGAAATTAGCACAGAACTCAAACAGAATGACATACTTAATAGGCTCTAAAACATTTATTCAGTGATCATATTCAGCATCAATTTTACTTTAATTCAATACATATGTGAGGCTATATGTGGGGTCAAATATAGTGTATTAAGTAATTGTGCTCAGTTTCTTCTGATCTCAGTACCCAGTTTCTTCAGCATCCCTTCTGCCTGTCCATCAGCACCTCCAGTTCTAGGATGAAATTTGTCCATCTCTTTATCTACATGAACACTTCCCAAAACACAGGAGCTAGATCTAAGAATAACTGTATAGGCCAAAACTATTTTTTAAAGCGCTTTGTAGTGTTTTCTTTCCCAAATCAATGTGAGCAAGGAAGAGCTAGAAAACAGACCTTAATAACGGAGAAATATCGGACACTACTTAAAAATACAATTTGTTCTATTTTGTTTTAAATTAGCTCGTTGTGGTTGTTTCAAATGTAGGAACCCTATGGGTGACTCTACACCAGTCCTCAATCCCACGCACAGGTCCTGCTGCATTCAATAGTACAGGTGTACCTTCAAAATGCAACTATAGGAAGAGCTGACACAAACATAGGACTTTTAATACTCATAAGTGCCAATCAACACACCAAACTCATATCTAGAATAACTGGGAGACAGTTTGGTGTTTATTATGAAGGATTTATCAGGATTAGAGTGGGCACCCTACAGAGTAGTCTCTGCAAGCAGGGGACTACCAAGAGCGTGCTTTCCCCCTCTCTTAGTACCAGACTTCCACAAGACTATTAGTTCTCTTTCTCTACCTTATGCTAGCTACTTCAAAACTAAAAAAGAGCCTACAGATCATTGAACTGAACAGAAAACTGCAAAATTTCCCTTTCCTCTATTGCCTATCTTTACTGCTTCCCTAAGTAGAATAGTCACACAAGTTGGAAGTGATTTAGGAAAATTTGCAGACTTTCGTGTCAGGTGTAACTCCTGTAATGCCCATTATTTTGTATACACTAATGCAACATAAATTTGCCATGTCCACTCTCACCTCACTGAAAAGGAGTCTAGTGACTCCTCTGAGTCGCTAAACTGTCCTATAATAAAATAAACTTCATTCAGTAAATACATGGTGCTTTATAGCAAGATACAAAGATAGTTCATCATCAGTCAAGGTTCAACAGAAAAACTGAGACCATTAAAACAGAATTCAGCAAACACAAATTTGAATTATTAGCTGCAGGAGCACTAATTACATTATCATGATAAATCACTTTTCACAGATGTGCAGTACTGAATCTAAAAGGGCACTTTCCAGTCCACTAAAATACATATTATTACCACACAACTAGTTCAACTCCACTCCAAAAGGGGAAAAAAAAAGATTTAAAAGGTGTGATCTTAAAATCAACTTTGAAGGGATAGATGCCCGAATAAAAGGTATCTGCTCGTTTATAAATCTTGAGAAAAATAACTCTAGTAAGAGATATCTATGATAATACAGAATTTCAAATAACTGGTTAAAAATATGCATAACCAGACTAATCGCAGTACTCTAGAAAGGAACATGTCTTTAACAGCAATCATCACAGTATGAAATCAACTCTGAGCTTATTATATTTGCCTGAATAATCTAAAAACTGTAGAATTAAAAATAATTATTGATAAAAGATAAGACATAAAACCTCCCTAGCTGTTTGAATCTAAGAATATCAGGGGATGGAATGAATGTTGAATTTATGTTCTGGAAAATTGGTCCCAAGTTGGTTTTACACTTCATCAGAAAGCACTTTTGTCTTGTATGCAAACAGTTAATGAAGCATACCAAAACTGCAACTTTTTTGCTAGTGCTGGTATGGTAAGACTCACAGCATATTCCATAGCTTGCAGAATATTTAAGAAACATTATAGATTTTTCATTTATTCTCCTTTGGTAATAATGCAGAATCCTATAATTTTAAATAAGGTTCCTTCTTCCATTTTAAAGTATTATTATATATAGCTAGCAGTTGCAGATACAGTATAGCCTTTCATATCTAAAGCATTCCCTTTTGTTCCTTTTACAGAGAATTTTCAAGAAAAGATGACACCACATGAATAACTGGTGCCCTAATAGATTCTAAGAATGTATGGATTCTTAACTACCTCTCATGCTGGATATATGATTGGTTTTAAAATTTTATAGTTAAACCTTTCTCTATATTTTTTGTAAGTTTTATTTCAATTTTATTTCAGCTATTCTCATAGTTGAAAATAAGAAACAAATATTCCAAATGGATACTAGTTGTACTATCATATCTTTTCTACAGAAAATGGGTAGGACAGCTTCTTTTATACCAAAACTGAAATAAACATACAGAACAGGAAAGACTTTACTTCCTTTTACACTGCAGTTTTATGACTTCTGCATCAAGAACTTGTCTGCAGAATTATATCTGAGTATGGCAACCAGCTCCATTATCTCAACCATACACACTGTTATGATTAACTCTGGGAAATCAGTGGGGCTTACACAGCTGAACAAATGGTTGGCAAACTCCAGTCAATCACCACATCGAAAAGAAAGTCCCAACTGCAAAGACAAACCGCATTAATGCTCTGCAGGAGGGGAACAAGCTGCCTAAAAATGGTGTAATGCAGGTGTAATGCAGTATTTATTTACTCAAGAATCACAAAAGCTGTTTTATCTGTGGAATCCAGCCTTTTACCACTTGTCCTGTAAAGAAGCTCCCATCAGCAGACCAACATAGTGAAAGCTACTAATACAGATTATGTTGAAAGCTCAGACTCCAGAAAATGTCTTCTGTCATACATCCTCATTAATTAAGCCTATCAATTCAGGGCACAAAGCACAAACTTGAGTGACCCTTGCTAAAAATAAAAAATAAAAATTATTTGCCATTAAAGTCCTACAGGAAGATGAGTCCACCAAGTCCCAGATCAAGGGCACAGGCTGGGGTACATTTCAACAATTACTGTCAGCAAACCCATCCAAATTCTTGGATAACATAATAGATGTTTTTGGCACTCTAGTTACAGTTAAGACTGCAAAGGTTCATAACATTTCAATTAAAAACAGTCAGATGAGGTTGTAATGCCTGTTCGTAGGCTTGGGTGCCACTGAAGTAGATTTGAGATTAAATGCAGAATAGAGTTAAACCATCTTTCTTAATAGTTCTGTAACAGATGCTTCATGTTTCCACAATATAAGATAGCTGACATATAGCCTTTTCATTTCTATTTTTTACAATTATTTATCATGCCATAATATGCTGATATAAAAAGTCCTTTTAAGCTTTTGCTAAACTTGCTTATCTTTTTACTACATGCTTACACTATTTCACTTTGAGCAACACTTTTACACTCATCAGAGATTCTGCAAAGGTGGCCAGCCCAGAAGGGTAACATCTTCCACCCCAAAGAAGTGTTAGGTAATGTGTCATCTTACAGCAAGCTACTTCTGGCATAGGCAACTGCACTCGTATTTGAATTTGGATAGTGAACTTCTTGGACCTCATTAGCTAAGAAAGCTGGCCTTGATTAATGTTTTAATACTAATCTTTCAAGAAAGCCCAGCTGCAGCAAAAAACGGAAGTGGTGATTCAGGAGACACCACTCACTCCCTCTGAGTCCATCCTGAGGAACTGCTCCAGCACGGTGTGAAGGGACATCATGCTGCTGGTGGTGCTGTCTTTCAGATGAGATGTAAAACTGAGTTCTGACAACTTACAGTCATTAAATATCCCATGGCACTTTTCACGGGAGTACATGTGTTAACCCATATGTCCTGGCTATATTCCAAATGCATAATTGCATTCTGCCTACCTAAATTCCCTACGCAGTTTCAGTAGCATGCAGTACTTCCTATTCTCCTTCTCTCTTCTCTCCAACATTGCTCTTTAGCATTTATGCTCAGGTACAAGAAAAGGCACAGATATACAACAATCTCTACCTTTTAACTGGCTGACATAAAAGAATTGAAGGCAACTCAGATCTACAATGCAACACACAGGAAGGGTGCCCACGATTCAAGGCAAAAAAAAAAGCGTGGAGCCACCTAAGTTAGGCAGTACAGAAATATCAAGGACAAGAAAATCTCAGAACTGTTATCTTTCTCAGCCTGGGTCTTAAGTACCCAGCCGTTTTGAAAAGTACCTCCAGGTTGTGCAGTCCCAGACCTTTGTAGACTTCTAAAGGGATTAGCAGCCTTTTTAAGATTGTACTCTGGGACTTAGATACTTAAATTACCCTTAAACTCCCCATAAATTCCACTCCTGAAGACAGGCATCTACTCTGTTAAGTTAAAAAAGGAGTAATTTCAAGGTCTATTTCTATATTTTACTTTTTAAATAAAGTGTGTAAAAACCATTGATAAAACACAGAAAGAGACTCTAGATGAGAACCCTGGAGTATTGCCTGAGCATCCTAATTATTGAACCACACAATAATTCCCTCTTTCTTTTCCAATAAATCTTGCACTCGCTTCATCACAGTGGTCCCGATGCAGAAAGAGCGAAAAATACTTAGAGAGAACTCAGACTGGCTTCCACACTGCCAATTAATATGTTTTCACAGGAGATGGGCAAAAGAGGTTTGAGTTACTCATATTGTCCGTATTTCCTTCGTGATGCTCTATTGACTCGACCACTATTTTGGAGCTCAATTTACCCGATTTGGTGAAACTTATAGTGGCTCCTTGCTTTATGGCCAATACCATACATCAGCAAGGGTTTGCGCTGAATTCAGCCTTACGGCTCACTGAAGGGAGCATTCCACCCGCGCTTTTGGCATGAAACAGGGATTGTTCTACACAGTGCAAAATGGGGGCAATCTGGGGAAGATACAGTAATATAATTCTTAATGTCAGGGGGACTTTGCTGATGAAATGGAACTATTCAGGGCATTTCAGGTTAAAAATATATATATATAACGGAGCTTTCCCTCAGTATTTTCTGTACTTAACTTTTTATTAGAACTTACGCTTAAGACCTTTCCAGATACAGGTCTGAAACTGGTCTATCCACATATATTTTTTCTTCTAAAATACCTTTACTGGCTATTTCTCTTATATATTTATGTTTTTCTGCCAGTTAAAAAATAAATAATACAGATACCAACTAAATCAGTCCTGCTCAATGTTTTGCCTGGTCCAGGAAACACACAACTGAGCTATAAAGCGTTTGGATCTGGATTCACTTAATTGAAGTTTTCACTTTAAGTGACCAGTTGCCTCTGATAACCTGTGTAGTCAAAAAATGGGCAATCAGCTGTACACAGTAATTCACATATTCATTGGTACTAATTGTCCATGGGAGATACGTATCTCTTTTTGAGCCCTGGACAACTGGATTCCAAACTTAAGCTCCTCATGAAGTTAGGTGGGTTAAGCACGACTGACCACAAACACTTTTGATTTTCCCTCTTTTTTGTGATAATCACCATTATATCCTTATCATAAAAGCAGTACAATCAATGATGTAGAAGGACAACTGAAATTGAGTTTCTGGGTTTTGGTGAAACTATCTACACTCCCATCTCTCGTCTTATTCTGACCATTAACTCTAAATGGTTTTCAGTTGCATACTGAGTGAATCAAACATATTTTCTTGTAGCCAAAATTGCTGATTATAATTATATCAGGTGGCAGAGTCAAGTGAGAGAGACGCTACCTTCACATGAGGTTCAATTTGACACACCTTTCCTCTTCTGAACCAACCTGCTGCCAGCTTTTCTCACTCTTAAATTCACTGTATCTTGAGGTTTTTTTTGAGGACGTACATTCAGGTCTTAGATTATATTGATAAGCTCTCAAAAAAACAAAAGAAGCCCAAAACAACCTCCATATACTTTGTGAGCACGACTGCATGAAATAAAGGCAGGTCTGATGGATGCTGAATTAATGTAAATGACATTTTGTAATATATGGCCCTGATTCTCCTTTCACTTATGCTGCTGTAAATCTGGGAAAAAAAAAACCCTCCATGGATTTTCATAAACTTACTCTGCTCAAAAGCTGATACAGCTGAGAAAGAATCAAATGTTCTTTATTTAAATATTGATTGTGCACTTAGGAAATTAAAATAGTTGTGATGCATATACTGAAAATAAATATAATTTTTAATATGTATTAACTTCTGCAAGCTTATAGGCTCAGAGAGAATTCCAAGTAACTAGCTTGTCTGAAATGAAAACATGAATATTCCTAACAAAAGGGTTTTGCACTTGAGGGGATTAGAGGGCAGCAAGTAGCTTGGAAGCCTTTGGAATATCGTGCATAAAAACAGGTCATTTTGAATATATATTTAACAAAAAAAAAAACCCCAACCTTTAATATTGAACAACAGATTGTGCTAAACTCGCAATCCCCTTTCTTCTTCTCCCTCTGACATGCAAACACCTGACACACAAAGGGAGTCACATTCAGAAGGAGATTATGATGCAATGATCTCGTTGTGAATGTTGCATTATGGTTTCAGCATCGCTGTAAGAGCTCCCCTGGCACTTGTGCTTACAGCAATTTGAATTTCTCTGGCAGCTAGGTATGATTTGTGACAGATTTCAGCCTTGCTCTTCATTGAGGGAGTACACTGGCAAGTGCTTGAGGTATATTTACCATGGAGACTGGAAAGAAGAAAACGTAGAGAGGAACATCTGAGGTAGACTTTTTTTTGATTTTTTTTCTTTTTTTTTTTTTTTTTGAAAAACCGATTCTTTTTTTAGCAGTTGTTAAGTTATCCAAACCAGTTCTTTTCAGTGTCATCATTTTGTGCTTCTTAGGAAAAGCCGTCTCACTATGCTGTTCTATTTGAAGGATTATTCCATTCACCATAGTAGTGAAACCCTGTTAATTTAATGACTATTATGAATGCATATATCACTAGCCAAGTGCTCCACGTAGAGTGCAAGGAATCTTTCAATTGACTGTACTGTAGTTTGCGGGATGAGTGGAGAGAAGTTTGCCTACACATTCTTTGCACATGAATTACACATCTAAACCTCTTTACATGGTTTGGAAAATTTTAAGCTGACAAAGCACAATTATCTGTTTATACTGGAAAATATCTTAAACTCTTCTGAAAAAGTAGGGGCAGCTGGTAGGTTACATGTTTGCCACTGGATCCCCCAAAAGTTTGCTGAGCCAAAGCCTGTACATCTAGCACAGACTAACTAGTTTCCAAAGCTGGCCTGCAAAGATTGTTCTCAGTATCTCTTCTGCCATAAAAGCAGTAACAAGCATCCGTATGCAAAGTTTCTCTAAAACTTTCTCGGTCTGCAGACTAAATGTAATCCTGATTCCTTCCTCATTCCCGTACGTACATATTGGAGGTAGTCCGCAGGGAATACAGCCAGCTCCATAGCAAAGGCTGGACTCTGAGCACAAGCATTCAGGGAACAATGACATCATGCTGGCTGGCTTTGGCATGAACTGATGAATGAGAAATTTAATAGGGAGATATTGCACAGCCTACAAAGAGAAAACCCACATCTAACAAAGGATTGAGGTTGACTGGGTTTAGGCTAATAACATTTGTACCTTATCCAGTAGAATGGATCCAAACTTCCATTCACACGTAAAAATAGCCTATCGATTAAAGCATATTTCTTCCTCTTTGGTCCTGTTTTTCAATTATTTTATTTGAGACAATAAGTTTAGCGCGTTCTTTTGTTAACACAGTTCCTGTTATTTTAAAAGCAACAGATTTTATGGCCCGTGGTTATCATCTGATACTTAAAATATGTTCATGAAAGAATGCATAGGAGGTGTCAGGTGCACCCATGGGAGGATAAAAATGTCCACATGGTCCCAGGTCTTCTGCAAGCATAAGTTTCTGTATGAATGGGTGAGAAATGTTCTTTTTCATTTGCAGGTGTTCTATACTCAAAAAGTACAGCATAAGTATGATTTAAGGATTAACCCTCTGATCTGCCAGGCATCCTCAACTCTGGGTTCCAAATATGAGAAATACATCTTCAAAATAATTTTTTAAAAAATATATACTAAAACTATTGGGTTTATATGTAAGTACAGGATTTTAAGTATGTTTTTGTAACAATTCAAGATTTTTTTTTTACTTTATTTACTTCATTTTTAAATACTATATGCACACAGTCTTTAGAAACCAGTGAAACACTGCAAATTTGATTGATTTAGAAAATATTACAGTACATCTGGCATATCATGGGTTTGTTATTGATTGCTAATTGAAAAAGTGGAGCTGTAATACATATTACATACAATTTCAAACAGAAAAGAAAAACATATTTTACAGTGATTTATCAGCATCTATCCTTAAAAATACTTACATCAACTACATTGTTAAGAAACAATTTTAAAAAAAGAAAGTAATAATCAAACCCCAGCATCTTTGAATACTAAGTGGAATCAAATAAAATATGTGGATTTATTTAACCTACCAACTGATCATTGTTTCATTTTTTAATACAACTGTATCGCCTAAGAAAATACATGTCATAGACACAGGCTGTTGAAAAACTGTTCAGTGTGAAAGCAGTTTAAAAAAATTAAAGATTATGTAAATAAAATGTTGAAAATATATAACTAGTGCCTTTTCTAAATTAAGATCACCAGTCTATTTAGAGAGATGGAAGTGAAAAAGATCATTAATATATGAATACGTAACAGTAAGTTTGGCACAACTGTTAGTCCTTCTCACTATACGAGAATGTGAAAATATTCCATGAAACTGAGATACAACATATCAGCACATATCACTTTCTGGAAGAAACAGAATTACTTGTTTTAAAAATATTTATAATCATACAGATGGAAATAATTGAGAACAACAGTTTGTTTAAACCAGAATTTATCACTTAGTGTAGTAGTGGGGAAAAGCTCTCATTACATCAAATATAAGAAACAATTATATGAGATTAAAAACTTCTAATTTCAGATTATAAATCATCACTGACTGATGAAGACTAGTCAGGAACTATTCATGCACAGAAGAAGATGATTCTATATCTGCCCACTGCCATTTTCTTGAACTTTCCTCTGATAAGTGCTGTGATTGATAGGATACCATGACAAAATCACCAGAAGTCCACTCCAAAGTGGAAATGCTATGTCACGACGATAGTTGAGAGACTGTCGTGACTGAGGAATGCTTTAAAGTATTTATACTGACATCATAAAATGCCATTATTATAAGGATACATCTTCTTAACATTTTGGTTACAACGCTTGAAATATTTTGATTCTATTGCTACTGTGCATTCTAAAAAATAGTTTTTACTTAAAAGTGATATATATAAATGTAGCATATAACATATTTATCTATTTTATTCATGTATAAATAGTCACTAATATTCTCACTAATGTATATACAAAAGATTAATGACTAGAAAATGATAAATTCACACAGAATTTATCAAACACTTAAACCAAAACATAAGTTAAGTTTGAGGGACAGAAAAAAATTAAAACAAACTAGAAACTATTTCTGTATACAGGGTACTAATTAAGCCAGAGTATTTAAATGTAGTAATTGTACTCCCTCTCTCTTTCTCTTTCTTTCCCTCTCTTCTCTCTTCTCTTTTTTTTTAAGCTTTGCAGAGAAAGAGCTATTGACTTACTCATTTCAGTTAGCAAGAAAATTCTCAACTTCCTTGGGTGCTTAAGTGCAAGAATATTTTAGACCCCATCTTTGCATATTACTTTATCTTTCAGTGGTAATTAACAGAGTCTTAATCTGGCTAATGTTAATGACCACTGTTCTTTCTTTAAATCCCAGTTAAACCAAGCTTATTAAGGGCCAATTAAAGGAAGTCTTATGTGATCTGAATAACACTAAGACCAATTTTTAACAGCTATAACTCTTTATTTCAGATGATGAGTGTGGAAAAAAAAACCCTTTGTCATTATGGCCTTTGTCTGTTTTAAAATAAACTGTCAATGGCTACTAGGAAGGATGGGGAATCTTAAAAAGTCAGAGATATCGCTCAGTTTAGTAAAATGCATATTTTCTAAAAAGAATTAGCTATGTACTACGATTTTCACTCCTTCCTATAAAAAAAGATACTATATTACTAATTTCCACTTCATTTTTCCTAATATTAGAGCACAAAAATGGAACAACACTTTGCAATAACTTTCCAAGCAATAACAACACAACCTAAATCTGTATTAACTGAGTACCATGAACAAAATAAAGAAAAACTCATCATTTGAATAAGAAATGGAACACACCTACCTAAACGTGAAAGATTTAACAGGGCTTTTTTGGTTTGGGGACATTCTGGTAGTTTTCTCACTGCTTAACTGAATACAATTTTTGACTCCAGACTTTTGAAAGGCTTGTTGGTTCCACTTATGTCTAAGGTGACCCTTCTACAGACACGTTGTTATAAATTACATCCTACTATTTCTTACTTATCTAAGATTTCACTCATTGCTTAACTTCCCCATTACTTTCCTTTCGTCTGGACGGAAGCAGTAATGCAATCTGACTTTTGCCTCTAGCTATTAAACAAAATATTACTCTTACCATCACTGTCTAAAGTCCAAACACCCTAGAGCTAAGCCCCGCTGCAGCAAGTCACTGCAGGACAGGTCCTTTGCGTACTCTGCAGCACACAACAGACCTAACTCCATGGCGACAACTCTTAAATTCTGCAGTAGCAGCTACAAAATCCATAGCAACATTAATTCATTATTGTCTCTAAAATACTCTTCATCCCCTACTTTCCCACTCTGGCACAAACATATTCAGCAATGACTCACTGCAGAGAATATCACTGACGAAAAATTGATGGTTATTTTTAACAATAAATCCTGAATTATTTTTCTCCGTGCTCCCCAGATATTTTGGCTGTAACAGCCCTCAGCCTCTAAAAGTGTGCTGCAGAAATCATCTTTCTATCCTGATACCAGAACAGAAGAAACTTGCATCTGGGCTCTCCAGCTTTCTGTGTTCCACTTGCTCTACTCTTCGTCAGGCTATTGAGCTCGCTTGCGTCGCATTCAGTTTTCCATCTATCTAGTTACAAGCTGAACCTCAACTTCAACTTTTTGTGTCCTTGTTCCTGGCTCCATGAGACAATACAGCTGTATTGCAGCTGTGAACTTTATTATAAAAACAAAACAAAATCCCTTTCAAAATCGAAAGCAGAATTTTGCAGAAAATGATGTGGCTGTAAGAACAGCAGGCTTCGCTCTACACAACTCCTCTGATAAACCCACAGCTGTCAGCACCAGTACTGCAATAGGAAAGTATACTATTTTTCCAAAAATAATTATCAAGGGATGATGAGGGGAGTCAGAGGGGAAACAGAACACTACAAAAATTGTATCACACCACAGCAAAACAGGAAGAGGGCGGTGACATTGTAAAGGAATATTCCAGTACTGAAACAGGGGTTGGCATATCATAGCCAAAAATTCAGTTCTAGGTGAGGTCACACCTATAGTACTGGCCCTGAAAAAATTTGGAAAATACAAGTAAAGTAAGTTTAATGTCATCCCCAGTCATACATATCTCTTAAAGTGTCTTTTCCATACAAAACAAAAGACAGACAACCCAGAGTCTTAAGACTGTCCTGTGTATATCTCTGTGCGAACCCTGCAGCAACAGCAGCAAGACAGAAGAGCTTGCCAGTCACAAAACAAAAGAAGAAGCATATTCAGAAGTATCCTTAACTAACCAGCACTTTTCCATCCTGATCTTTCTTTCCCTCTTACTCACTTTTTCCCTTACTTCTCCTCCCTCGCCATTTCCCGCAATTACCACTGTCACCGATCATTAGACAGCACTTTTGGATTTCAAGAAAGAGCTCTCTTCCGTGCCTCTTCCTCTGGTTAAGACTTCAGCTGTACAGCAAGGAGTTCAATCTTGGGTCAGAGAGGGTGAGACTCCAGTTGCTGTACTGGTACAGCAGCAGTCCTGTCTGTGCCCCATGCCACCTACGATATGCGTGAGGATTAAGGGTAAGGCCTGCAAATAACTTCAGTTTTACTGGCCCCTAGATTTTAATTATATATATAATCATAATCACATATGGAACAGCTCATCTGCTTTGGCAGAAGTAACTTAGTTCTGATTATGGAAAGTTATACAGGCAGGCTCCCTTGCAAACTCAGACCTGATGTGGAAGCAAGTGAATACATCTCCTGCCCCTCCAATTTTTTTAAAACTGTTTTTCAAATGAAAGATCTGTTAAAATAACACAGTTTCACTACTAAAGGCTTCAAGGGGCTACTTGGGGGAAAAAAGGAACCTGGCACTTTTCTGCCATGACTGTGGGAGCAGCTTTCAGGACTTCCAGCATGTTCAAAGTGTGGACTGTTTGCATGTCATTGCATGTGAGGACCTGGGCAAGTGAGATGACTCCAGTAAAGACCTGAACTTCACTCCACACACCTCTCATTTTTGTAAAGTCTATCCAACATGTTGTCTGGGAGGAACAGTTAAGTGACTCAGGAGAAGGGAGAGGAGACAGGAAGTGAAGGCTCCAGTTTCTTTAAGAGGCCAGAACCAAGACCCTGTGATCTTGAAAGGAACAAGGATCTCCTTCCTCCTAGAAAACAAAATAATTTACAGAACTGTAGCAAACTCTGTATACACACTCAGTTCTCCATCTTCCATGGTATTTAAATACTATCTTAGAAAATGCAAAACTACAAAACGTTATTCTTTAACATCCTTGTGACATCTAGCTAGTACTGCTGTACCCAACTACTAACAAGTCCAGCCACGCTTAAGCTGATTCCTGCAGAGCCACTTCTCTGTAGGATGATCCTCAGCCGCTACTCAATATCAGAACTAAGGTAGGTCCCTACTCAGTCCTAGCTCAGCTCTGGCTGTCCAGGATGGCTCTGTGCAGAACCAGAAATTAGAAATTGTTGGTAATAGGGACCTTGGAGCACAGGCACCTGACTGGGGTCTGTGTGCAAGCAGTGTGCCTCATCAAAGTTTACTGGTTAAGCTCCTTGTCATCATAAACTGACTATTTTCCAGTCCTTGAAGTAACACAGTGCCCGTATGGCCCTTCACCCCAAAGTGACTAGGCATATTTGGAAGAGCGCTACACAAAAAGATAAATTCTATTGCTGGAATCCATGGCATCATAAACCACGTTTGTGGATAAATAAAAAAAATTACCTGCCTTCTCTTTCATATAAAGAAATTACTGCTAAACCTGATCTGCATACAAAAATAGTTGAAAAATCCTGTATATTTGCAACAAATATACATCTCTTAAAACAAAGTGAATGTGGACTCCAAAGTCAGAATGAACTGTATAAACATTACATGGATTCCAAGAGGATGGATACTGGTTTCTCAATCATTAAGAAAATGTTGGACCTAATATAATAAAAGTGCCTGTATATGAGAAAAGAACCATGCAACCCAAGGAAGAGGAAGAAAGATTTAATACAACTATCCTCGACACGAGGCTTGTGAAATTGCCTTAAAGAGATGTCTAATGAAGGTTTTTGTTGAGTTCTGCAGAACAGAAGGAAGATACGTTATCATAGTATCACCTGCTTTCACCCCATGGGGTAAAAACTAGATTAGACTTTCAGTCTGTATGTGGAAAAGACACAGATTTTTCTTTCCAAAAACTCTCCTTTTCTTACTGCTCCTGACTTCCCACTTACTAATTTAAACTTCTTTTTCTGTCCAGACCTTTTATCTGGGAACTAGAGATGTCAGGTTGGATTTTTTTTTCCTAAGGATGCCTCAGGACTGGCTGAACAATTACTATTGGAGTTATGAAGGATTTTTTTCCCCGTTGGAGCCTAATGGATTTTAAAGCATCTTGGAGTTTTAGTTCAACTGACAGGAAAATTTGGAAGTAACGTAAAGCCCTAGCTATTCTTTCTTAACTTTAGAGGACTGCTAGTAAGCATAACACAACAATAAATGAAACACAGAATTTTGCTGGCAAACTTTTGCATCTGAAAAAGGCACACAGGTCTCCCTTTGGTAACTTTTGCCTTGCTGCGGGAAGAAGGAAGGAGAGAGACTTATTCAAAGGCCTTGAAAAGAAGAACTGAATCCTAGAACAAACTGAATCCTACAAACTTTATTCCATCTTCTGGCGGGCCTTGTGTAGCTGGGGAGTCTGGGAAGATTTTCATTGTTTCAGAAGCTTTTCAGTGTTAAGTTAATAAAACTGCAGCCTGCTGCTTAAATCCATTCCTGTGTCTGTCTTCATTCACTTGAGCATCCTAATTAAGTGTCCATTTAAATAGACTGGTGGCATTTTGAGATGCCAGCCACTCACATGAAGATGAAATCTTCCATTGTGGAGCAAAAACAGTTAGCTGCACAGATGAAATATTCATATATAAGAAACAGTACTGGCTAAAATCCTATCTATGACTCATTTCAGACTTACTACACTTCATAGCAGAAGATGAATTGCAGTGCTCCACAGAGGTAATCAGATACAGAGGGGTGGGGGAAACAAACCACATAAACAAATACTTAATACCTAACTCTTAAGGCCTGATTTTTTGTCATCGAATTCTAAATACTAGCTTTAGAGAAGGAGGTATGCTAGAAAATTAATATCATAGGTAATCTATAGACCACTTTTGGCTAATTTAAAGCTCCAATGTGTATTTGTTTTCTGTATAAATTTCTTTCTTATTATTCTCAATAAGATACTCTCAGCACGATAAAAAGAAGGACATTACCAGCAGCGTTTTCAATCATGGGGGCTATATATTCAAGAACAATCAATAAAAACCACACAGGGCCTGACAAACAACTAGTCAAAGGAATCATTTTTCTCAGATACTTAGCAGTATCCTTTTAAAGTAATTGCTTTTGGTCAATGTTACCCGTTATCATTTGGTCTGCTCTTTTTCCAAAATAGAATGGATGTCATTTCCATTAATATTTCAGCTGTCTATGTAGGTTTTCAAAGTGCATACTCCACAAAAAAAAGGAGGATTTTTGTTTCAACTTCAGTCAACTAACAAAGAACCCTAAAATGTTATAGAATAGGCAGTGTCATATCATCCGAGCTAAAAGGTAATTTTAAAGAAAATTATTACAGAATATAGGATATAGTTTGTCCTCCTTTTCACTCCACACAAAACTATTAGCTCCAATAAAGACAAATAGAAACAACAAACTTTGGACCAGCCAATCCATGCTAGAAAATAGTACTAGCAGATAAATATGCTCAAAATACCACTTAAAATAATAAAAAGAACATTGATTCATTATTGTCGCTTGGTTTAGGAAATTTAAAGAAAATCTCACTACTGAAAACCCTTTGAATTGCCTAACCCTGCCTGTGACAGCAGGGTAGTTGTTGCCTTGTGCCAACTGATCATTTAAAGATGTCCACAAGATACTGAAAATACCCACCATAATCTGTAAGTGTACAGCTGGGATTCCAAATTAGATTAAGAAAGGCAAAGAACATATCTTTTCAGTTGTAGTAAGGCCTCAGAAACTGTCTAGTTATGCTTTGTACTAAATGTTCTGGCATGCTGCCAAGGCGCTTCCAAACATTTCTGAGTTCACTTTTCCACAGAACTCTTTTAAAAATCAATTAGTAGTGAAAGTCTTTCAAATGCAAGTGTTTTAAAATGTCAAGCTTGTATTTCTTTTTTTGCTTTTAATTCTTTTTTTTTTTTCCCCTTGTTGTGCATCAGTGGCGGTATTTTGAAACCTTTATATTAAATTGATCATATTCTCTAATTAAGCCTGTAAAGAGAACAATATGTGCAGGCAGTTTAAAATGCATAGAACAAAAGGTTCGTTCTTCA